>NC_056744.1:773958552-774101052 GCF_019279795.1 Protopterus annectens
ATCTGCTAAACCCCTAAACCTACCAGTCTAAAATTAACCAAAGTGACTGAGGAGCTAACTCTTAAAAGAGCCCCAAGACGAAGACCCTCCTTAAAAATATGGTTTAACTATTTTCTGCCTTCTATTAGATCACTGAAAGATGAAACAAACAAAACATGTGCATAATAGAAGTAACAGATACCCACATAACAAAATGATAACTTTAGGGCTGAAAGGCACATACACAAACTGGTGGTTGAAGAAACAGATCTATCTCACTCAAAACAGTTATCTTTTCCATTGTGCTAGCAGTTGAGTCCTCAGGCAAGGAAAACTAACAGACCACGTAACGTACCACCAGGTCAAAACTATATTATGAAAACAGGAATTAAACCACGCAAGAAGCAGGAAGAAAAGTCACAAAAACCATAGGATGCAGGCAGTAGGCGCCCGGAACCCACAGCAAGAAAGTTCCAGCCAGCAAATTAAGTAGCAAAATTGCACCAGGAACTCAACAATCACTTCTAGTTGTTATTAAGAAACAGAATGTGAATATAAGCACTTTCGTCCCCAAAATAATAACAAGCATCAGCAGATATAAACACAGAAATGCATTCTTTTAACCACTTTTAACATGGTATGGAAACACGGAAGATCTGATCAAATGCATTCAATTAGGAGCTTAAAGAAACAACACAACAGGGAATAAAAAGAAAAAAGGCTGTGTATTATTACAGAAAATTATCAGAGTGCTGTGGCCACAGATGTAATCATCCAACGCTGGGGAGGGCTGTCACATAGAGCATTGTTAACCTTGAGATAGGAGAAGAAGTTGCGAGAACATCTACTTTTTCCATTTTATACTTTAGTGCTGTGAGATATTTGGATGATATCTTTATTTTATGGGGAGGCCAAGAACAAGTTTCTAGTTACACAAATTTGCATCAATTGACTACCCCCCTTTTTTTGAAGTTTACCCACTAATATTTAACAACCAACACAGAGATGTCATACCTAGATGTGTTATTAAAAGGATATAAATAGAAAGAAAGATTTGTGGCTGAAATATTTGAAAACATGTTCAAACAGAAGTTTCCATTCATTTATGATAACTATCACCCCTTACACAGAAACTCTTGCTGTGTAAGGAATAATTGTCTTGAGCAACATGTATGCTTACTGCATGGTCTGCCTTTTATTAATGAGTGCCACAATTTGAAAGAAATGTTCCTTAAGAGGAATTTGCCCACACAGTTAATTACCAATATTATGTCTGAAGTGAACTAAGAATACAGGGGTCAGTTTTTGCTAATTCTGCATTGCACTAATTTTGAGAGCCTTCAATCGTCAGTCACTTCAGAGATGGTGACTAATGGCACAAATGTCTAATTTCCGCAAAATTTGAACTACCAAACCTAATGACATTCGATTTAAGATAATAGTATTCATGGAATTAATGGAATTTCTTCACGCCTCAGCTTTCTACACCTTTTCATGTGGTACTGGCTACATGAAAGGATATTTCCTCAATAAAAAGCGGATGTTACTTGGTCACAAGGGAGGACCTAACTAACATTTCTGGGTGAAAACAACCTTTGGCACATATTTCAAAAGGAACAGTTAAGAACATTTCTGAACACACACATCTAGACAACCCAGATGGACATATGTTCAAGTGTGGAACGAAAATTTTGTTACCCTGTTTTGAAGCAATGTGTGCCAAGGAATTAATGATGTCCATGTTGGGGTCCCCAGGCAGGCGCTGTTGGCAGGTGAGTCTGCCTCGCTATTCGTTTAAACTGTCCATGTTTTCCATGTTGTGGTGGCTTGAGCGTAAACTTAAGATCCAGGATTGGCAGACATTTGAGAGACATTCGGATCAGAGTGAAATTAAGCCTCCCCAAGGCACATTAGAGACTCATAATCATAAATTTAAATTTATTATCTTAGAAGGAGTTGCAAGAAAAAACATGACAGGCCGGATGGCTAACTCTTCTTGAAAGGCTGAACTAACCTTGCAGTTAGAGCTAGGCAACTCTACATTGGCCAGGTTAGACTGACAGCTGTCCGCATTAGTTTATTAAAACTTAAAACTACTTAACAGATGAACTTTTATCTTTAATTTCCACACTCATTACTGTACATTTGTGTGTGTCATTATAGTTTAGGGATTATTGTTTTGCTATTGGGTTGAACCCATAAACTTGCTATGTATTTTTGGGTTATTTTGCTTTCCATTTTATATCCCCATTTAGGATAGTTTTTGTGTGCAACTTGAATAATGGTTTTATAGGCACATATATTTTAAATTGCCCTTAGTATTTTACAACTTATTCTATTCCTAATTTTATTTTGGATAGTTTACATCTCTGGCAATAAAGTAATTCAGATAATTTATGTATTACTGTGTTGTGATGAGAGCTGGTGCTTTCTTGGTGGCGTTTTAGCCTCACAGTAGGGGCTGTCGGTTTGATTCTCAACTGAAGGCATCTGGGGCATCGTGAATGGGCATATCGTTGAAAAGGTTGTGCGTCAAACCTGTAACATTGCAGCTAAAATCGCTACCAATCATTAGCGGACTGGGAACCATGGTGACCGATGGAAAAGCAGAAGACACAAAGTAAAAACTGTTACTTCTCTTTTTCTTTTTTTTATTCCTGTGTTGCTTTAAACCTTCCATTTAGTGTATTTATTCTAGATCAGGAAATGACAATGTTAAAAAGTGGTTAAAAATGCATTTCTGTAGTTTGTTTCCTCCATGGTTCGATCCAATGCCACTTGTTTACCTGTTACATGACTAAACTTCGTGAATGTGTTGAGTTCCTGGTGTACTTGCTACTTCATTTTTTGGCTGTACATCACCTCTTTTTGCTCATGTGAATTCCTTACGGCTCTTTATTGCCTGCATCCTGTGGTTTGTGACTTTTCCCTCAAAAATATATGACACGATAGGGCTACCTATTTAACTAAAGGGGACTTAGCCATTTTCTGTATACTGCTTTTCTCGGGAAAGAGAGGATTGCTGAGAAATGGAAAGACAAGAAGCAAAGTATAATAGAGAATACTCCCTTCAGGAATGTGCCAGCTCTACAAGTAACATTTTCACAGATTAAACAAACCAACAAAACAGCACCAAAGGTGTATGTAAAGTCGAAAGCTCTAAAAGTGGTCAAAAACACAATATAATACATTTAACGCTTAACAATATCCTGCGTTTCATCCACAAAAGCAAGGACTTTTCAGAAAAAAAAAAAAAAAACAAAAAAAAACCAAAACCTCACCCCCCCACAAAAAAAATTTAAAAAAAAACCCCCTGTGTGTGTGTGTATGTATATATATATATATATATATATATGTGTGTGTGTATATATATATATATATATATATATATATATATATATATATATATATATAGACAAAATGGCTTATAAAGGCATATACTAAGTGCATCATCATGGATTTATACTTAAAGCAACATATGTCAAACCATTGGGACGTCACTCTGTTTCACTTTTATTATGTATAATCTGATGTCTGTGTTTTCTATAAATAATGCATACTATGCAATTATATACAGCTAAGTAATGTTTCAGTCTCCCAATGTGGCTAAGACAGCTGCAGGCTCTACAACTCTTCAGAAACAAACTAGAAAGGGAAAAGGCATTAAGCGATGTCCTCTTGTGCAATGTGGTAGTCAGAATCTGTTTCAATAGGAGTATTTCCAAAGAAGCTATGTCAGGGAAAACACATTACAGAAACAAATGAAACAAAATAAGCCAGAAACAGTAACTCAAAGAAGTTAAAGCACAGCAGTGAAAAGGGATTTTCTCTTGTTGTTTTGACACTGCAATCATAGAGTCTGTTACAAAAATAACTGTGGAAAGCAAACCTAACATCATGTGAGGTGTTGAGAAGAGGGCTTTGTCTGCTTCAAAGATCATCATTTGTGTTCCTTACTTCCTGGATCAGTTTTTCTTTTAGTTTGTTCTTGGCACATGTAACTAATATTACACAGCAGGCTCTTTACTTAAACAATGTGTCTGGGGACACTGCAGGAACAACTGCAAACTCTTCTTATGATTATGTAACCTACAGGGTTAAAACTGGCAGTGAATATTTAGTTTATGAAAAATGTGCTTAAACTCCAAGAAAATAAATATTAGAAGATGAACTTGACTGAATGAGAGATCACTCAGACATCACATTGGGAAAGAAATAAGGATTAGATTTCCATACATGCTGTGGAAAACAGAAGAGTGCTCTCTATTTCTATATGCTTGGTACTCTCATATTTGTCAAACTGAGATAATGTCTACCAGTAAATTTGTAAGAGATGAGTTTATCATCTGCTAAACCTAAACCTACCAGTCTAAAGTGTAAAAGTGATAGGGGAAGGCTAACTCCTTAAAAGAGCCCCAAGACGAAGACCCTCCTTAAAATATAGTTTAACTATTTTTCTGCCTTCTATTAGATCACTGAAAGATGAAACAAACAAAACATGTGCCTTAATAGAGAAGTAACAGATACCCACAACAAAATGATAACTTTAGGGCAAAAGGCACATACTGAAACTGGTGGTTGAGAAGAAACAGGATCTATCTCACTCAAAACAGTTATCTTTTTCCATTGTGCTAGCAGTTAAGTCCTCAGGCAAAGGAAAACCTGCTTCAGACCACAATAACGTCTCTGCAGGTCAAAATATATATGAAAAACGAATTAAACCACAAGCAGGAAGAAAAAGTCACAAACCATAGGATGCAGGCAGTAAGCGCCAAGGAACCCACAGCAAAAGAGGATTTCCAGCCAACAAATTAAGTAGCAAGTACACCAGGAACTCCAACAATCACTTCTAGTTTATTGCAACAGAAACAAGTGTAGATATAAGCACTTTCGTCCCAAATAATAACAGGAACTTCATCAGATATAAACTACAGAAATGCATTCTTTTAACCACTTTTTAACATGATGTCATTTCCTGATCTAGTCAAATGCATTCAATTAAGGCTTAAAGCAACACAACAGGAATAAAAAAGAAAAAAAGGCACATGCAACAGTAATACAGAAAATTATCAGAATTACTGTAGCCACAGATGTAATCATCCCAGCTTGTGGGGGGAGGGGGGGGCTGTACGCAAACATTGTTATGCTTGAATGGGAGAAGAGATTTTTGAGAACATCTACTTTTTTCCCATTTTGTCACAGTTAACATGAGATATTTGGATGATATCTTTATTTTATGGGAAGGCCCCAAAGAACAAGTTTCTGAATTTTTAGATTACATCAATTTGACTACCCCCTTTTTGAAGTTTACCCATAATGTTAACAACCAACACAGAGATGTCATACCTAGATGTGTTATTAAAAAAGGATATAGTAGAAGAAAGATTTGTGGCTGAAATATTTAGAAAGGAAACATATTCCAACAGTTTCCTTCATTATGATAGCTGTCACCCCCTTACACAGAAACACGCTGTGGTAAAAGGACAATTTGTACGAGCAGCATGTATGCTTACTGCATGGTCTGCCTTTATTAATGAGTGCCACAATTTGAAAGAAATGTTCCTTAAGAGAGGGTACCCCTTACAGTTAATTACCAATATTATGTCTGAAGTGAGAACTAAAAGAATACAGGGTCAGTTTTTGCTAATTCTGCGTACACCTAATTTGAGGCCTTCCAATACGTCAGTCACTTCAGAGATGGTGACAATAACAAATGTCCCCAATTTCACTCAGAATTTGAACTACCAAACTAATGACATTCCGGTTAGGAATAATGGTAATTCCATGGAATTAGTAGTTAACTACACCTCTAGCTTTTCTACACCTTTTTCATGTGATGCACAATACATAAGGGATATTTCTCAATAAAAAACGGATGTTACTTAGTCATGAGAGGGACCTATTTAACATTCTGGGTGAGAAACCTTTGTGCATATTTAAAAAGGGACAATTTAAAGAACATTTCTGAACACACATCTAGACAACCCAGATATGGACATATGTTCAAGTGTGGAACTTGAAAATTTTGTTCACACATTTTGGAAACTGATATGTGCAGAATTAATGATGTCATGGTTAGGGTCCCAGGCAGACGCAGCTGTGTTACAGAGCGGGTAGTCTACTACGCTATTCGTTTAAACTGTCCATGTTTTTATGTTGGTAAAACTGAACGTAAACTTAAGATCAGGATTAGCGAACATTTGAGAGACATTTCGGATCAGAGTGAAGTCAACTCTCTTGCCAAGCACATTAGAGACTTTCATAATCATAAATTTAAATTTATTGTCTTAGAGGTGCAAGAAAAACATGACAGGGGGGCCGGATGGCCCTATCTTCTTGAGAAGGCTGAACTAACCTTGCAGTTACGACTAGACGCTCTACATTGGCCAGGTTTGAATGACAGCCTGTCCATTAGTTTATTAAAACTTAAAGCACTTAACAGATGAACTTTTATCTTTAATTTCACATATTTTTGTACAATTTTGTGTGTGTCATTATGGTTGGGAGTTATTGTTTTGCTATTGGGTTGAACCCATAAACTTGCTATGTATTTTTGGGTTATTTTGTACCCATTTTATATCCATTTAGGATAGTTTTTGTGTGCAACTTAGATAATGGTTTTATACACTTTATATATTTAAATTGTTACATAGTATTTTACAACTTATTCTAGTCTAGTTTTATTTTGGGATGGTTACATCTGTGGCTAAAGTAATTCAGATAATTTTATGTATTACTGTTGTACCCGCGGTGGTGGTGCTGCGGTAGCGTTTTCGCCTCACAGTAAGACGCTGTCCGGTTTGATTCTCAGCTAGAGCGTCTACTGCATGGAGACATGCGTGAATGGGCATACCTTCGTTGAAGGTTGTGCGTCAGGCCTGGCAAGCCGGTACGTAAAAATCAACTGCCAATCATTAGCGGACCGGAGTTCCGCTGTGGTGACCCCTAACCGGGAAAAGCCGAAAGACACAAACAAAACTGTTGCATGTCTTTTTTCTTTTTTATTCCTGTGTTGCTTTAAGCCTTAATTGAATGTATTTGACTAGATCAGGAAATGACAATGTTAAAAAGTGGTTAAAAGAATGCATTTCTGTAGTTTGTTTGTATCTGATGAAGTTCCAGTTATTACTTGTTTCTGTTGCAATAAACTAGAAGTGAATGTTGGAGTTCCTGGTGTACTTGCTACTTCATTTTTTGGCTGTACATCCTCTTTTGCTGTGAATTCCTTGGCTCTTTATTGCCTGCATCCTGTGGTTTGTGACTTTTCCCTCAAAATATATATGACCTGCAATCAGACTCACCTATTTAACTAAAGGGACTTAGCCATTCTGTATGCACTTTTCTCAGGAAAAGAGGGATTGCTAGAAATGGAAAGACAGTAAAGTATAATGAAATCTCCCCTTCAGGAATGTGCCAGCTCTACAAATGTATTTTCACAGATTAAACAAACCAACAAAACAGCACCAAAGAGGTGTATGTAAAAGTCCAAAGCTCGAGTGGTCAAAAACACAATATAATACATTTAACGCTTAACAATATCACCACGTTTTCATCCACAAAAGCAGGACTTTTTCAGATAAACAATACCATCCTCACCCCACATTTATACCACTCTTAAACCATTAATCAATTAACTTTATTAGATAATTAAAAAACAGTTCAATTTATTCAAAAAGTATAAAAAACTGCACTTCTCGTTCCTTTGTAAGATCCCTTTTACATAAATAAAAATAAATTGTAAAACCCATAAAACGATCCCCATTTATTAGTAAAACCACAAAACAACCCGCATTTATTATTATTTATTACTCCTTTGGCTTCTGGTGTTTGTAGTGATACCTTTTCCTCCTCTGGCTTCTGGTATTTTCATAAATTACTAATGCTCAAAAATGGTTGCTCTGAAATTTTACCTTCAACCAAATTGATTGTGACCATTCCCCACTGCTGTGAGAACATGAAATCTATATGTTAGGGGGAGTACCTTCTCACCATGTAAAGGGTCCGCTGGGGGGGAGGGGGGTGCTACCTCCTGGAAAACAGCTTAAATTTTAGGTTCAGTGATTTTTTGTTTTTTCAGTGAAATCATTTCAGAGCATTGGGGACTCATTATGCTCATTACATACAGCAATGAAGACATGTCTACCAATTATTTTCCTTGCTGGGAGAAGAACTTGAGAATGCACTCTTAGAACCACAAACCGGTTGACTGCCAGTATGCCCGCAACTGATAAAGACCCCCTGTATGGCACAGAACTCCAGGAAGGAACTCAAACTGCAGCTTCAGGTGTCTGACAGAGTGTTTAACTGTCTTGAAATTTGGACTGCCACCAGGAAAATGAGAAAGCTTGTGGGGCATTCATAGATGGGGCTCACTATTCACTAGAGGTGGAAAGAAGCAAGAAGGCAGAAAGGGAAAGCCCATCTCCAGATTGTGTGTTCATCACCCTGAAGGATGGCTGCAGGGACTGAGACCAAGAATATATCTGATAGGAAATGATGGCTCTACAGTCAATTGCAGCTAACAGTCCACTCCAGGATCCATATGTATAAAGATGGTCCAAAGCACCTTGGAAACAATTACAACCATGAACTTGGAAAATTGTAATATAAGGTGGTCTGGCATTCAGCCTATGGAAAAGGGAAGCTGCAGCCTGGCATTTGGCAGGTCATTTCTGATATTTAAAAGGCAGTCTTTCTTTTAAATAACTAGGTCAGTCTAGAAGAGCAGCCAAGAGAAGAACATGTGCACCCCCTCCTCAACAATATGAAGGATTTTACACCTTAAACAGTGGTCTTTCATGATCTCCAGAAAACGGCTGTTAAGAAAGATGTCTCCATTAATGGGGCAACTAAGATGGCCTGGTGCATCACCTCCATAAAGTAATGTAGCTTAAACCAGCCTACCTAACTTTGGAGGAAAGTAAATATGGCCACAAACCTGGTCACAGCATCTTCCATGTCACAGGTGCAATGGGCTACAGAATTAAGGTAAGGAGACAACTTTGCATGTCATGCTTGACCAGCAAAGCAGTAGTATAACTAGGGTGGGGAGTTAGAGGCAACTGCCTGGTTGGAAAGTGTGTGTGTGTGTGTGTGTGTGTGTGTGTGTGTGTGTGTGTGTGTGTGCGTGTGGAGGGGGGGGGTGCAATCAGCCAATTGCAATGTTGCAATGTCTCTTTGCATTTGTGGTTAAACTTGAGCACTGTAGTACTCTGGTATGGTATAAAATAAACTGTAGCAAGCAGTTTGCTTCAATTTAAAAGCAAAAGTTAAAAAAAAGTATTTTTTAAACTAAAAGATGAGTGCTGTAGTGATCCATGCAAGCAAGTTATAAACTTAGCAACTGTTTATTACATTTGTAGCATACAGTTTGCTGCTGTTTAAATATAAGAACTTTTTTTAAAAACTCAAACATGAGCACTGTAGATTTTGGTGCAGGGAGGGTTGAAACTATAGCTAAGAAATAGCTACTGTGTATAAGAAAAAAATTACTTTTTTTTTTAATAAAATTTGAAGGAGCTTTGGGGGTAGGGCAGAGTAACAGGAGATGAATAGCTGGAAGGGTGTGTGTGTTGTGCATTTGCCCACCTGGCTGATGTGCCAGAAGGAATATCCATTTTTTTTTTTACTCTTTAATGGAAGAGTAGAGAGAGGGGTGTAGATGCGAGGTGGGACGCTGGTTAAGAGTGCTGGTGGAACCAGTTGCACTTCTGCAGAGAACTGTGGAAATGAGATGTTCAAGACAAATAATTACTGGCAGGATAAGATAAAGTGGCAGAAGAATGAATTCTGCCAAATCTGTCCAAAGCATAGAGTATTGTGAAATACGATGAGCAGATGGAACAAATTAGTCCACCTTAGGCTGTATTGGTAAGAAAAGACAACCAGTCAGGAGAAAGCTGATACTAATAGACTGCCTCTACATTCAGACAGGGTCTAGAGTAAAAGTGCTTCTTTACAGCAAAAACTACACCTTTTATGACATGCAGCAGGGTGGGATAACTCTATCATGAACTTAATGAATCTGTGGGATCTCTTTAAATAAGAGGACTTCAATAGGGCAGCTAGTGGAGAAGAATTTTTTAGCTTTATTTCTGTCACTATAAATCACAGATCTCTCTTTCCTGGAGCTTAGCCACAGTCAAAAATTTCAAGTGAACCCAGAAGGCTGTAAGATTATAACCATGTGGTTAGCTTTAAAAAAGCCTAAAATTTATATAACTACCACCAATACTCTAACAGTATGCCCTACAATCACAGTCAGTAGATGAAGGTGCAGGCTCTACTGATATCAGACTTAGAACTGGGCTAGGCATGTGAAAGGTAATACATATCAAAAATGGCAAGACAGTCTGACATGCACTGAAACTGTTGCACCATTTTCCACTAAAAGTTTTACAAGCTTTCAAAGTATAATACAAGGACAGGAACTGAAACAACCCAAGCCAATAAGAGGTCAACCACTCCAGGAAAGGTGAAAGGAGCACATCTCCAAGACAAGTTCAGGCTAAGAAATCTATCTCTGGACTTGAAAGTCCATATGTTTCATATTACAGAGGTATAGCCCTCATCAGTCAGGTAAGGTAGAGAAAAATATTCAGGTCCCAAGACTGTTAGAGAAGGAGGTACTCTCACACATCCTGTATGCATCTGAAGATCAGAAAATTAGGCAAAGGAGAAGGTGTCCTGCAGAGACCTATACAAAGGCACTCTATGATCATCTGCAGGAATGCATGGATCGTGCTATCCCAAGTAAAACCAAGACTCACTCCTCCAAGAAAAGGAAACCAGTCTGGTTTACCCCTGGCATAAAAAGGCTCTATAATAGGAGGAAACTAGTACAGATAAGAATCCCTAGAAGGAAAGACATCCCTGATCAGTATCAGCAAGAAACTACGATTCCTCATTAAATCAACCAAGGCTAGCTTCGAAAGAAAAACTGCCAAGGACTCCAAAGATAACCACAAAGCATTCATTAGCTATGTCAAGAACCTAAGTGGAAACTCTCAGATCTGTTCTGAGTTGGTGCAAAATGGAACAAAATACACTGAACCGACTGATATTACCAACATTTTGGCAGACAGGTTCAGTGCAAACTTCACACCCCACTCAACCCCTAAAGGGCCCATAACCATACCAGAAGAATATAAGGCCCCGGCAATCACCGACACAAAGGTTAAAACAACCCCATCCAACACCAAAAATACAGCCTCAATGGGACCTGACGGTGTCCCAGGCTGTGTCTTACAAGAGCTCCAAAATGTACTAAACCCCTCACCTAAACACACTGTTCAAACTCAGCCTCTCTACAGGCCACGTACTCACAGAGTGGCGCACAGCAACAGTTATCCCACTCCACAAAGGTGGCGCCACAACGGACCCCGGGAACTATCGCCCTATAAGCCTGACTAGCCTCGTCTGCAAGGCTATGGAGCGCACCATCATGGAACTCATTAACAGAGACATTGGGAACCTCCAAACTTTGGACGCCACCCAGTTTGGCTTTGTTAAGAGCAGATCATGCTTCCTAAACCTGGTGGACTTCTTTGAGACAGTTACCAAGGCATTAGATGAGTGTGAGAAGGTCCACACAGCCTACCTGGACCTCGCAAAGACTTTTGACACCATTCTGGTATTATAGACAAACTCACCAACCTGAACATTAACCCCTATGTCATGAGATGGGTTGCAAATTGGCTCACGGACAGAACCCACATGGTGAGAGTTGCAGACTCTAGGTCTGACTCTAAACCGGTTACAAGTGGCGTCCCTCAGGGCTCAGTCCTTGGACCCCTCCTGTTCGGTATATACTTCTCAGAGGTACAGGCAAACACAGAAGGACTTTGGCTGACCAAGTTCACAGACGACTGCAAATTAGGGGCCATAATTGATTCTCTGGCTGATACAGACACCCTCCAGAAGGGTCTCACTGAGGCAGATACCTGATGTCAAAATCATGGCCGCAAGCTGAATGCCAAAAAGTGCATAGTCATCCCCATTGGGAAAAACAAAGTACCCACGAACTACTACATAGGTAGTAGTCCCCTGATTACAGAAAAAATAATAAGGGATCTGGGGACCCAAGTAGATAGCAATCTCTCCTTTGCTAATCATATTGCCAAGGTGGTTAGAAAATCCTTTTATGTGGCCCACCTAATCTCAAAAGGGTTCTCATACAGAACAAAGGATGTTATTGTGCCTCTCTACTCATCACTTATTAGACCCATTATAGAATACAACGCCCCATTTGGGATGTACCTTACAAGACACCTGCAACAGCTGGAAAGACCACAAAAGTACCTCACCAAGAGGATTACTGGCCTCAAACAGATGACCTATGCAGCCCGACTAAAGAAACTCCAGCTTTACTCGGTTGCATAACGCTTACTCAAAGGTGATCTCTGCTTGACATACAAGGCCATGTCCCACCCAGAATTTACATCAGGCAGAGCTCCTCACTAGCAGTCTTCAAGAGAAAACTTGACTGGTGGATGGGAAACAAGAAATTTACCCCAGGGTCACTGCAGCGGCTCTGCTGTACAGAGGCGCAGGGAACTAATGGCTCTGCTGGTCAGAGAAACAAGGAACTAATCTAAGGGGGTGGCGAAAGCCAACACACTCTGGCTAGGCTTATAAATGCCCTTGGGCAGATAGCCTAGTACTTACCTATGAACCTATGACCTACTGCAAAAGGATAATGATCCAGTTGCATTAATCTCAGAAATGTATCTAGGCTTAAATGAGGTTTTAAATCTGGACTCTAGTTTTCTAAGTTATAACTTTCACTCTTCTGCTTGGAACCTTTGGGTGTGTCTTATGGTCATTTCCTACGATATCCATTTGTATCCCAAAATGGCAAAGGGCATACAAAAAGGGCTTCAGCTCACCTCCCTGAATATGCTAGGTTGTGGAAATGAAGCATTAGCAATGGTGAATATCTTGACTATTCTGTGAACAACAAAGGTACATCTGTGGTAGTTTTAGACCTTGATATGACAGCTACTCATATTTGCAGGGGAACTATCCAAATTACTTATGCTAGGAGAAAATCCCAACAGCCAACAGATAGAAAGACCAGGGCTATGAATGGGTGCACTCCAACAAGATGAGAAATTTAAGATTTTTTTCTTTGGAACAGCAATGTGGAAAAGCATTGGAAGGAATTACCCAAGGGTCCTATCTAGTGTACGCAGACCATGAAGTACGGTCAACTGGTTTCCTTTGCAATGCACTCTGCTTACCAGTTAAAGGTTAAAGAATATACTAGCACAAGTCAGGAAAAATAAATCAAATGACTGCTACTACTTACTACTTTGATTCCCTCAGAATGCTGTAGTAGTTTTTAATAACTCAACCACCACCATGATGCTCCAAACTCACCTTGAGGAACCATTTATTAATTGAAAGAAATAGATAAAATAAGAGTTCTCAACAATTACTGGTATTGCATCTGTGCTGTATCATATACACAGCTAGCATAAATAAAAATGAATGAAAGCAACACACACCTATAGAATAAAGTTTGCAATATGCTAAGTATTAATATACATTTTAAAATGTCAATAAATATCTTAAGTGACTACACCAATATTATGCTCAGTCTTTTAATGTTCAGTTTATTTAGGTGCTAATTTCTCAAGTTAACAAAAATAACTTCCAAATACAAGACTCAAGTGTACAAACTGAGCACACATATCTGCAGACAAGCAACACCAAAACCAACCCCTGAACTCAAAAATTGAATCAGAAAACTACAAAAATGGAAGGTTAAAAAAAAAAATCCTGAAAATTGTATAAAAACAACAACACATATTCTTGACAGGAGTCATGTCAGTATATACATGTGGTAATGGTGTCTTAATCCCATAAATCCTACCACACCCCCACCCACACACGCTTGGGTACTACTGTTAAATAGCTTAATTACCACATAGTCCTTGAACAATTCATATTCTTACATCTTTAAAGTGTGGTTTCATTAGCTATGTCAAGAACCTAAGTGGTATATTTAACCAGCAAGTAAAATTCCAGCATTCATAACTATCCTGTTCTTCAAGTAAACCTCATCAGTATGTCCAGCCAGTTTAATAATTTGAGTCATAAAATGCCTATGGCCTTTGCTCCTGGTAAACTGCGTTTTACTCAGTGAGATGTCAAGTAAAGTGATACACTATGTTCAATGTTCTGTGACTTTAAACTGAAAAAATAAATAAATAAAAAGGAAGTATAAAGGATGGAGGACTGAGAATGCTATAACATCTCATACACAGAAAATTTACAAAAAACTTGCTCAGGCAAGAGCAGTCTTCACTGATACAATTCTGTATTCACTGTGAGAGGCTGCGGAAAGTTACCAACAGGTCATAGAAATGGCACTAGCATGCATTGTGTGTGTGTGTGGGGGGGCTTCTGTATTTTTATATAAGAGGTTGAATAAGTCACTTCAACACATAAATCAATGCCTGATGAGAAAGGCTTTTCTTCATGAGTAAATTATACAGTTGCTAAAAAAGACTTTCGGCTTTTCCCAGTTAGGGGTCGCCACAGTGGCACTCCAGTCCACTCATGATTGGCAGTGGATTTTTACGGTGCCGAGTTGCCAGCCCGACGCCCAAACTTCAATGAAGGCACGCCAATTCACGCTCGCACCTACCTGCATGTCTTTAATGTCACTCGACCACGGGGAGGACATGCAGACTCCACCCAGAAGGTGCTCCAGCTGAGAATCGAAAGGGAGAACCTCTTGCTGTGAGGTGACAACGCTAACCGCTGCACCACTGCGGTTATACTCACAAAGAAAAAATATGTTCAGCTGTATCTTCATTTGTTTTACCACAACTGAAAACTGCAATAATCCATCAACATTGTATCCTCCTTAATCAGTGAAGAAATGTACACAAAATACTAAAAATGGTAATCACATTTTAATACACAAAAAAACCTACCCAACTCGCCAAAGAATCAAGCGCTTTTTAGCTGCCATAACTCTCAACTTCTTTATCTACAGAATGAGGGACAGGCCCAAAAACAATCAGGAACATAGGACCAAAACATGGAATTGTTTTTAAATATTAATAATACAGATTTTAAAAGTTGTAGAATAATAAGGATTTAATTAACAATCAGCTCCTTAAGCAAAAAATAAAGTGACCTATTTGCTGCCTGTAAACTATCACCTTGAGTTAGGAAAAAAAAATCACAAATTTTAAAAGGGACAGATAAGAGTCAGAATCAAGACTTCTCTGAAAATCAGGGACAATAGAGAGGCATCTGATTTTATTTTCTGTTGTGGGTATTAACGATGCAGAGATGCATAGTACCTATAGTTTTCAAAAGTACAAATTCTCCTTCACCCAACACTACTAATGTTTAAATCAATTAAAGTAATACAATCTCACAGTATACAAAATTATAGAAAAAGCACTTTGCTCTCAAACATAAAGAGCAAAGCCTAACAGCAAACCTTTTAGCATATTAAAAAATATTCATGAGATGTACGCAGGCCAACTGTTTTGTCTTTGGCATGACTTTGATGTCACTCTTTTCTTCAAGAGCTGTGTGTTTTACCTAGTTTTATACAGAATCAAGACAAATCGCTTTTGTAAAATTTTGAAAGGAGGCAAAGTAACTGAAAGCTTCCACACACACATCAGAAGAAGAATGACACAATTATGAACAAAAACGTATAAATGCCCTGCTTCTAGTTATTACTGTACTTAATGTTGCACTAAGAAATGTTACTCTACTTTTCATTTACAATTTCCATAGAAAATGTGTTTAACCTTACTCATTCCAGGGAGTTATATGCCACAACGAAATGTGTAACACTGCTAAAGACCTCCACAGTATGATAGTGTCAGATCACACATTTTGCAGAGCACCTGCAACAGCAAAAGAAGCTTGCTAAATAAACGCATCTTCAAAGAGTTTTACCTTTTTTTTACTATCTCATTATAAACCAAAAGTTACTTAATGATATGACAGTATGCTATTTTAGACTTCTAGGCATAAGCCATTCCTGATTAAGTATTTCAGATAGAGTTGTATTTGGAAAGTACAGTTGTGTACACTTACCATAAATGTAGATGTTCGAGTGTATTCACTGTTGCAGTCATTACATTTGGGTAATCTGCTGGCAGGTTGCCCTCAGTCGGCCTGAATTCCAAAGTCTTGGGTCCTGCGTCGGTTGCTGTATTCTCTTCCACGACATCGGATCGTCAGGGGGTATAAAACATGCAGCCAACGCCATTTTCTTTTGTTTTTCTTGCCCCCGATGTCAGGTGCCCCCAAAAAGGTAGCAATATTTTATATATATATATATATATATATATATATATATATATATATATATATGCATTAATATAAACTTTACCTTCATCTACAAGCAAATACACCACAAAGGTTGTAGAAGATAGAGAAGGAAAGATAAACTTTAGAATGACAGGGGGATGGCGGGAGGGTAACCTGGACTGCAACAGTGAATACACTCGAACATCTAACATTTATGGTAAGTGTACACAACTGTACTATGTTCTTCGTGTTTCACTGTTGCAGTCATTACATTTGGGTAGAATCCCAAAGCTATGGTTGGGAGGCTGGAGCTAAACAGCATTAGGTGCGGCTGTAAGGCCCTGCAGCACTGCAGTGGCAAAGCCTGCCCTGGACTTAGAATAAAGAGGCAAATGGTAATGCTTTGTAAAGGTGTGAATAGAACTCCAAGTAGCAGCCTCTAGAATGTCTTTGGTTGGTACTCCTCTGAGAAAGGCTGCTGAAGTAACTGCAGCTCTAGTGGAATGAGACCTAATGCCCTTGGTTTACCATGGTGTAAGTAGCAGAAATGGATACAGTGGCTTATCCACTTAGAAACTGTCTGCTTTGAAATAGCCTTTCCTTCTGATCCTGCAGCATATGACACTAGTAATTGCTCAGCTTTTCTTAGAGCTTTAGTCCTGCTCAAGTAGAATCTTAACTGTCTGTGTACGTCCAAGGAATGCAGAATTCTCTCCCCTTTGTTCTGCGGATTTGGATAAAAAGTGGCAGATGAATTGTTTGGTTAAGGGCCACACGGGAAACCACCTTAGGCATAAAAGTAGGATTTGTCCTCAGAGACACCCTGTCTGGGTAAAGTATGATAAAAGGCTCTACAGCCATGAGGGCCTGTACCCTGTCTTCCATGATAAGAACTTTATATCAGTGGTAGCAGCTGGTTCAAATGGAGGCAGGGTGAGCTTTTCCAACACATAATTGAGGTCTCATGCAGGTAATGGTGATCTTCTAGGAGGCCTTAAATGTTTGGCTCCTCTAAGATACTGCTTTATTAAAGGATGAGAAAAGATTGGTGGCTCTGTATTGTAATGAGCCGAAATGGCAGAGGCATGGATTTTGATTGATGAGAAAGATAGGCCTTTGTCAAGCATCTCAGTCAAGTATTGTAATATCTGAGGAATATGTGGTTCTGCTGTATCAGTTCCTTGTGCTTGATTCCAAGCACAGAATCTCTTCCATTTGTCCGCATAAGATTTTCTAGTACTAGGCCTTCTGGCTTTCAAAATGACATCCATCACAGCTTTACTGAGAGGTGTCGTTTGTATGATTACATGATTAGCCATGCTGCCAGGTTCAGAGTCTGTAGTTGATTGTACAGGATCTGATTGTTTTGCTGGGACAGTAGTTGTGGTAATTGAGGCAAGGTCCAAGCTGGGTATTGAGACGAGTTCCTTAGGATTGGGTACCAGTATTGGCGGGGCCAGTCCGGGGCAATTAATATCATCTTTGGCTTCTCTTGTTTGACTTTTAGGAGGACCTTGGGTAGAAGAGGCAGAGGAGGAAAGGCGTAAACTGATAGGTTTTTCCAAATGAAGGATAGGGCGTCCAATTTCCATGCTTGTCTGTGATAAGTCCTTGTGCAGAATCTTTTGCAATTGATAATTTTGAGGAGAGGCAAATAGATCTATGTCTGGGCTCCCCCATTTCTCTGTTACCATGCTGAAGACTTGTGGATTTAGTTTCCACTCATGAGGATCCATAAGGTTTCTGCTTAAATCGTCTGCCAGAGTGTTTTGTTTTCCTGGCAGGAATTGAGCCTGAAGATGTATTTGGTAGGCCAAGTTGTGTCCCACAGTGCCATGGCTAATCTGCAAAGGGGGTATGAGTGTGTGCCCCCTTGCTTGTTTATATACCAAATGGCTGTGGTGTTGTCCGTCTTTATCAGTAGTTGTCCTGGATGAAGGAAGTCCTCGAAGGCTGTTGGGCCATTTTGAACAGCTAGCATCTCTTTCTGGTTGATATGTAGATGCATTTGTTTTGGTGCCCATATGCCCTGAATGCATCGTCCTGCCATGTGGGCCTCCCAGGCATAATCTGATGCATCTGTTGTTAAGGTTTGGCTGGCAGGGGGTAGATTGAAGGGCTGTCCCATGTTTTGGTGAGAGGCCTTTGCCCACCAAAGAAACTCCTGTTGCAGGCAGGGAATGGGAGGAATCATTGTTTCCAGACTGTGTGAATGTTGACTCCATAAACTTTTTAGGTATCATTGAAGTTTACTCATATGCAGACTTGCATATGGAATTAGTAGGAAGCAGGATGCCATGAAGCCCAGAGCCTGCAGAATGTGTCTTGCAGAGGACTGTGCTTTTGTTGCCATCAGTTTGAAGTAAGTAGTCAGTTGCCTTTGTTTGTCTGGCGTGAGGTAAGCCATCTGGGCAGTTGTATTCAAGCTTGCACCCAGGAATATTATCTTTTGAGAGGGTACCAGTTGTGATTTATTTTCGCTTATTGTGTACCCTAGGCATGTTAGAAGCCTTTTCAAAAATGCCAGGTGTCGAAGAAGAGTGTCCTTGTTCTCTGCCTGAATGAGACAGTCGTCCAAGTAAGGATATAGTTGTATACTTCTTTGTCTGCAAAATGCAATTACTAGTGCCAGGCACTTTGTAAAGACCCTGGGCGCAGTAGATAAGCCAAAGTGCAGTGCATAGAATTGGTAATGCATTAAGCCAGCCTTGAATCTGAGGTATCTTCTGCACGACTGCCTTATTGGGACATGCAGGTATGCCTCTTTTAGGTCTAAAGTCACCAGCCAAGCATTCTTGCCCAGCATGGGCAGAAGCTGCTGTAAAGTCAGCATTTTGAATTTTGGAATGTCCAGGTAAGTGTTCAAAATTAATAAATCCAGTATTGGCTGCCAGGCCTTGTCCTTTCTGGGTACCAAGAACAGTCTTGAGTAAAAACCTTGTCCTTTTTCCTGTTCTGGTACTGTCTGAATGGCCCTCATATCCATGAGTGACGTAACCTGTTTCTGTGCCTCTGCCCATTGATTTTTTGCCAGATCTGGCCAACCATTTGCCATTGGCAGAGTGTGGAAATGGAATCTATATCCCTGTGATACGATGTTTAGTACCCACTTGTCCTGAGTTATTAACTGCCAATTTTGAGCAAAAAGTGCTAATTTTCCCCGTATGGGTGCTGCCAAAAGATAAGTGCTTGGTGTAGGCAGAGGGAAGTCATTGGGATTGCTTTCTGTAGTATTGCATTTTATCTCCTCCAGATTTGGAGGTGGATGCTCCCCATTGCTTTGACCTATAGGAGTCTTGTGCCTGGTATCTGGAACCCTTAGGGTGTCTGGATTTGCCCCTTTGAGCTCTGTCTGACACAGGAAAGGACCAATTTTTTGTAGGCCAGTGTCTACTGAATCTTGGTGGCTGCACTTGTAAGAAGTCTTTAACAGTTTGCATAGACTTAGCTTTGTCTTTCATTTTCTTCAAAACCTCTTCTGCCTTAATACCAAACAGAGAATCATGCTGTAAAGGTGCATCCAACAATTTTGCTTTAACAAGATCAGGCAAATTTTGTTCCTTTAACCAGGCATGCCTCCTAATCACAGATCCAGTAACTGTGGCCCTGCAGGAGGCCTCTAAAGAATCAAAACCACATTGCAAAGTATGCTTTCCAACTTGTTCAGCTGCATGCAATAATTCCTGCAATTCTTTATTTTCTGCACATTCTGAAACCAACATAATTTTCTGTTTCAGCAATCCCATAACATGTTGCTGGTACTTAAGCATATGAAATTGACAGTTTAAGGCCCTGATTGCCAAGGTATCAGATGTATAAACCTTTTTTCCCCATCTGTCCAGTGCCCTTGAATTTCTGTCAGAGGGGGTAGGATTTTTTTTGCTGTTGAGGCCTAAACTCCCCTTTGGGCCCTGTGAAATAGTTTCAGGATCAGCAGCAGGGCTTCTAAATAAAAAGTTATGCGAGTCAGGGACCCTGTAATATCTGTCCGGCTTACTGGGAGCCGGAGGTAAGGAGTCAAGATTGACTCCGAAAACACATCATCCACAATGTCTAAAACAGGGGGAATGGCTAAAGGCTTGTGCTGAGGGAGAAGAAGGAAATCCCTGAGCCTCTTTTTTGATTCTGAGAAGTCTTGACTCTCCCAGTGAAAATGCTCCCTCAAAGTATGCAAGGTTTTTCCAAATGAATAATCCTCAGGAGGAGATGCAGATGGAATAGACTCCTCAGTATCAGAATCCTCATAGGGAAATATAGATAATTCCTGATCAGAAGAGGAATCAGAAGAAACAGAAACCTGATCTGAAGATTCATAATCAGTGTCTTGTCTAGGCCTCATCTGGAGGGGGATGGGTACCCCTGATCAAGGTAATAAGGTCTTCAGCCATTTTGATCATCTGTTTTTTAGGCATAGAGGCCTGCGCACGAGGCTCATGCGTCGTTTTTTTAGTTTTAGAAGTTACTTTTGTCTTTGGTTTTGCAGCTGTCATCGGTTTGATATACAAATGTTGAGGTCTGAATACACTCTCAGAAGCCGGTGCCTGCATAGCAGCTCCAGAACCATCCGAGGGAGATACATCCGTCGGTCCAATACCTTGAGTATCTTGCGGCATGCCGGACTCCACATGGGTGTCGGTAGAGGCCTGCGACTCGAAGGTAGCGGGTATCAGGGGCTGCGAAAGCACCTCACTGAGTATTGGCGAACCGGTGATTGGCTTAGGAGAAGCTTCGTCGTCGGTTTTGGATCTCAACTGCCTTTCTCTGTCCTTTTCTTTGCGTTTTTTATGTACTCCGGTAGTCGGATTGTTATCAGACAACATTTCTGGGTAGTTAAATCTGTTTCCAAAATACTTTGATGCAAAAATATACCGACGCTTAATAGTGTGTTGGTTAAATCTAGCACAAAACCGACAGCCAGTCACGTTGTGATCAGGGCCTAGGCAAGGAATACAGTATAAATGGAAATCCTTACGAGGTATTTGCTTCCCACAAGTAATACAATTATTAATGTTTTCTGACTGGTAAAAAGCAAGAAAAACGTTTCCCCAACGGGGTACTTAGCTTTAGTGAAGACTTCGGTTCTGAAACTCAAACTCGAATATTTCAGTAGTCGGCCGACTGGCACTTGCAAAATGCTTCTGCTTCGGGAACTGCGTGGCAAGAAAGACTAAAGGAAATGGCGTCAGCTGCATGTTTTATACCCCTGACGAACTGACGTCATGGAAGAGAAAACAGCATCCAATGCAGGACCCAAGACGTTGGAATTCAGGCTGAGGGCAACCTGCCAGTAGATTACCCAAATGTAATGACTGCAACAGTGAAACACGAAGAACGTCTGCCTAACAGAGTTCTACAACCAAATGTCTCCAGAATGATGTAGTAAATGTGAATGTCAGGGAAACCTACAAACAATTTTTCAGACAAAAATACATGCATTTTGGCAAGATGCTTAGTTTGCAAGACATGACTTTGTAGTCAAGCTATCAGCTTCTTAGATATATGATGCAGTCAGAGGCCCACCAACAATGAAAGTTGCAAATCCTATTTCATCCAATATGAATAACAGATGTCATCTACAAGCTGAAATGTGAAATAACTACTCTGCGTCAAACCTCAGAATGAAAACGCCAGAGATTGCACAAAACATGCATCTACTTTCCTGTACTGATGATCAGGCAAACAGTACTTCAAAAGAAGAATATGAGGGTTTACAGCCTGCCAAACAATGTGGATGGATATAAGATGATCTGGTTGAATGACCTGCATGGACTGCCAGAAATCTGAAAGATGTAACAGAATAAGAGAGCACACGAGCCACGTCAATGACAGCCCTCTACAGCTCTCAGAGGACATATTCATTAATTATTAAATTCCTTACGTTTCAGGAAAAGCAATAATAAGGGAGAGCTAACCAAAGCAACAACTTAAGTATCAAGATTATTTACCTTACTCTCTAATGATTTCTGCACTGTGCTATGGCCCAAAGGTAGGAATTTTGCCCTTGCTACAGCTGCTAAAGGAAATATTTATTTATTTTATTTATCCTTTGCTGAGCAAGAAAAAACTGCACCCCTGAGACATCTGGTGAACATGCTGTGGCAAGGAGAAAGTCAAGTCTCTAACGGATTAGAAGAGATGTATAAGTTTATAATGCAAATGTATATAACTTTGCAACTCCATTTAGGTGTTGGGAGTCTAAGCAACATATAAAACAAACAAAAAACAAATTTACATCATAGTGGTAGAGAATAACTACTTTAACAAATATAAAAGCTCAGTATGCAATAAAACTGAAACAAAAATAGCAAAAAATAAACTCAGTAATGCCAGAAAACTAAACAAACCTCAGAATAGGTGGCAGAAATATCTATTTGAATTCATACACAGTCTAAATCAGAGTTTTTTTTTTTCCAATAGTAACTTTTATTTCCATAGTGCACCAAATACAGACCAGGATAAATCACACAGTAGAAATACAATAATGGTTACACATAAGTCTCAATACTACTAAGGCAATCTAATGTCTGTATACAATATCTTACAAAAAGAGCTACTAAACATCGATATAAGGAAATGAGTATCATAACATGTGGATTCAAAATTACCTCATCTAGATAGATTAACGTACAAACTGATGCCATTATGATGTAATGGGCTTTGTTACACTCTAACTGCCATTTGAGTTGTTTCAGTAATACAGCCCTTTATTTAATCCCCTAATATGTGGTCAAAGATAAGTTTCCAAAATTTCTGATAATAAGCTCGTTTTTTAAGCATTCCTAATAATAAGTTTTTGAGAGGATATAATATGATGTTGCCATCTACCTAAATTCATTTCATGAGAGTTTGGTACAATCCAACCAATTTCTGGTTATATATAGCTTGATCAACGAACAGAGAGTAATTATAATATGATAATGTAACTTAGGGAGTTTCAAGTCAGTGATGCAAAGAACAGCAAATTCCCATGATAGGGTTGTTTTATGATATCCCATTTTTCTAGCCACACCTTAAGAGAACCCCACAAATTCTGGGAATATTTACAAAACCATAATACATGCAGGAGGTCAGCTCTAGGAAAAGAAAAGCATGTACATGCCGGTGCTTTGTTAGGATCAAATTTGTTCAGGATGGAAGGGGTATAATATCCGTTATTGTTGATTATTAGTTGTGTATATATAAGTTTTTTGAATGGAGATAAGTTAATAGTAGAGTCAATTGCTTTCAGTTTCTGCTCTTCTGTAAATATGCAACTCTTCTGGTCCCAGTAGTTAGAGTAAAGTACAGAATTTTCATACCCAATTGCACTAATCAGTTTGTATGCATTAGAAAGTGTTTTATTCCTACTAGCTCAGCTTCCAGTGATATCTATCAGCCTGGTTACTTCATTTCTATTTATAGATGAATCCTTGAAAAATGATAGTGCTATCTCCCTAATCTGACGTAATACAATAGTGCATTTTTTATTCACTTTAAGAACTAGTCGCAACTCTTGCAAGGCTTTCTCTTTGTGCTTATATATATATCCCAGACTGTGAGTTCCTTAATCAATGGATAGTCCATTAGGTTTAACATCTTAATTTGATGTTTGGATTTAAATGAATAGGTTGGAGGAGAGGCAGTGTCTTTTCTAGTTTCAGGGATTTTATCACCTCCTGGAAGCTTTTTATTATCTGCTTTAAGATGTTATTAATCTTGAGATTCCTAAGATTTGCTGGAACTATGTAAGGAAGGGATTTGGGGTTTATATTGCATCTGGCTACATGTTGGTGCCAAATTTTGACCCAGATCGGAGACCAGGCTCCTGGTTTGACAGGGAAATTGGAGATTAGTGATAGTCTAATGGCACTAGCAATTTTATGGTAAAGCTGAAAGTCGGGTAGATTTAATACCCCTTTCTCTTTTGGGTAGATTAGTTTTTGATAACTTATTCTTACTGATTTGGGAAACCATATGAATTTGGCAAGTTCTTTGTTAATTTTCAGAAAGAAATTATTTGAGATGACAGAGACTGATGTGTTGAAGTGATATAGTAGTCTTGGTAATATATTCATTCTAATAATTGCTGCTTTAGACATCACTGATAATTTCAGTTGTCTCCATCTATGTAGGTCCTGAGGTATATTAGTCCATATTTTAATTAGATCATTTTGTATCATGGATGAATGGTTATGTTCAAAAGATATCCCTAGATATTTAATAGAGTATACAGTTACCAAATAGCTGGGTAACTACAGCAGAGCTAATAAGGGAGACGGCTAGAAAGGTGCTTGGTATCACATCGGGACAGAGGAAGGATGACAATGAGACATGATGGTGGAATGAGGAAGTACAGAAGAGTATACAGGCAAAGAGGTTGGCAAAGAAGAAGTGGGACTGTTATAGAGATGAAGAAAGTAGACAGGAGTATAAGGAGATGAGGTGCATGGCAAAGAGAGAGGTGGCGAAGGCTAAGGATAAGGCATATGAAGAGTTGTTTGAAAGGTTGGACACTAAGGAGGGAGAAAAGGACCTGTACCGATTGGCTAGACAGAGGGACCAAGCTAGGAAAGATGTTCAGCAGGTAAAGGTGATAAAGGATAATGAGAGAAACATACTCACAAGTGAGGAGAGTGTGTTGAGGAGATGGAAAGAGTACTTTGAGGGGTTGATGAATGAAGAGAATGAGAGGGAGAGAAGGTTGGATGATGTACGGATAGTGAATCATGAAGTACAATGGATTAGCAAGGAGGAAGAATGGAAAGGCTGTTGGCCTAGATGACATACCTGTGGAAGCATGGAGGTGTTTAGGTGAAATGGCAGTGGAGTTTTTAACCAGATTGTTTAATGAAATCTTAGAAAGTGAGAGGATGCCTGAGGAATGGAGAAAAAGTATTATGGTACCGATTTTTAAGAATAAGGGTGATGTGCAGAACTGTAGTAACTACACAGGGATTAAATTGATCAGTCACAGCATGAAGTTATGGGAAAGAGTAGTGGAAGGAAGGTTAAGAAGGGACGTGATGATTAGTGAACAGCAGTATGGTTTCATGCCGGGAAAGAGCACTACAGATGCAATGTTTGCTCTCAGAGTGTTGATGGAGAAGTACAGAGAATGTAAGGAGTTGCATTGTGTTTTTGTAGACTTAGAGAAAGCATATGACAGGGTGCCTAGAGAGGAGTTGTGGTACTGTATGAGGAAGTCAAAAGTGTCAGAGAAGTATGTAAGAGTGGTACAGGATATGTACGAGGGTAGTGTGACAGCGGTGGGAGTGACGGATGCATTTAAGGTGGAGGTGGGGTTACATCAAGGATCAGCTCTGAGCCCTTTCTTATTTGCAATGGTGATGGACAGATTGACAGACGGGATCAGACAGGACTCCACATGGACTATGATGTTTGCAGATGACATTGTGATCTGTAGTGAGAGTAGGGAACAGGTGGAGGAGACCCTGGAGAGGAGGTGATATGCTCTAGAGAGAAGAGGAATGAAGGTCAGCAGGACTAAGACAGAATATGTGTGTGTGAATGAGAGGGAGGATAGAGGAATGGTAAGGATGCAAGGAGTAGAGGTGGCAAAGGTGGATGAGTTTAAATACTTGGGGTCAATAGTTCAGAGTAACGGTAAGTGTGGAACAGAGGTGAAGAAGAGAGCACAGGCAGGATGGAGTGGGTGGAGAAGAGTGTCAGGAGTGATTTGTGACAGACGAGTACCTGTAAGAGTGAAAGGGAAAGTCTACAAGAGGATAGTGAGACCAGCTATGTTATATGGGTTGGAGACAGTGGCATTGACAAAAAGGCAGGAGTTTGAGCTGGATGTGGCAGAGTTAAAGATGTTAAGATTTGCACTGGGTGTGACGAGGATGGACAGAATTAGGAATAAGTATATTAGAGGGTCAGCCCTGGTTGGAAGGTTTGGAGACAAAGCCAGAGAGGCAAGATTACCTTGGTTTGGACATGTGCTGAGTATATTGGGAAAAAGATACTAAGGATGAAGCTACCAGGTAACAGGAAAAGAGGAAGGCATAAGATAAGGTTTATGGATGTGGTGAGAGAGGACATGCAGGTGGTTGGTGTGACAGAGCAAGATGTGGAGGATAGGAAGAAATGGAAACAGGTGATCCGCTGTGGCGACCCCTAACAGGAACAGCCGAAAGAAGATGATGATGATACCGTTTTGTAGGGGGAGTCTGGAAAATAATTTTCTCTTTGATTAAGAGAATTGATGGGAAATATGTGGAATTTCTTTTGGTTTACCTGACAGTTTGAGACTTTTGAGAATGCATTTAGTGATGACACAATTTTCCTTAGGTCTGTGTTTGGGGATTCAAAATATTCAGATCATCTGCAAATGCAGACATCATTATTTTAGAATTCAAGATTCTAAGAATTGAGTGAAAGGTTCTTTGTGACATATGTAGAAACAGGGGCTCTATGTACAAGTTAAATAGGTAAGGTGAAAGTGGACAGCCCTATCTTGTTATATTCACCAGCTTAATAGGGCTAGACAGAACGTTATTAATATAAAGGTGAGTTTGTGCTTTGTTGTACAAGGTTTCAATTAGATTGATAAATTCCTTTGGAATATTAAATTTGGATAGGGAAGAAAATAGAAACTTCCAGTTTACTCTATCAAATGCTTTACAAGCATCTAAAACTAGTGCGTACCTCGGGTTTCTTTCTTTTTTGATAAGTTGGATCACAGAGTCAAAGTACTGATCCATGTATGTCTATTGCACATGAAACCAGATTGTTTTGGAGATGTAATGAAAGGCATGATTTTCTTAAGTCTATTCGCTAGAAGTGTAGTCAGGATTTTAATGTCAACATTAATCAAAGAGATCGGTCTATAGTTATGAGGGTTTGATCTATCCAGATTGTTTTTGGGAATGAAAATTGTTTTTGAGTTGTTTATATAAAGATCAGTTATACCATTTATCTTAATGTAGTTAAATACTTTCAATAGAATGGATGAGAGCTTCTGTTTAAATGTTTTATAAAATTCTTCTGTGTACCCATCTGGACCTATTTTTAGGTTTTTAATGACCTCAGCTACTTCCTGTTGTTGAAATGGGGCTATAAGGAGTGTTGCTTGTTCTTCATTAATCCTAGGAAATGTAAGATTGGTTAGAAATTGCTCAATCTCAAAGCTAGTGTGTTCTGCTGGGCATTTGTTTCATATATCCCTGTGTAGATTTGTTGTAATATTTCTATAATCTGTACATCTGACTTGAAAATTTCATCCTGATACTGAAGAAGAGTTATTCTAGAGGCTTCTCGTTTGTTTTCGATTATTCTCGCCAGAGTTCTAGACAGAACTTGTGCCCACTCAGAGTATTTAGCTATTGATTTTAGTTCTTGTAGTGAATAATTTTCTTGATGTAGGTCAAATAATTCTTTTTGTAGTTTATTAATTTGTTTCTCTAAATCTGGGCTTTGTGCTATCTGACATTTCCTATCTAGTTCTTTTAATTTAATAGTTAATATACTCTCCTTTTCTTTCATTACTTTTTGTAATAGGAAGATTTTTGGAGTAGTATACCTCTACGTGTCGCTTTACATGCTGCCCATTGAACGTCATATGGAATATCAGCGTACATTATATTTTTGTCTAGTTCTGATAGTATTTCTGTTATTTCCTTTATCACATCCGATTTTGTGAGTAAATTGTTGTTTAAGGACCAGTTACATCTGTTACATTTCCTTGATGTATTGCCAGATAAATTTATTTTCAGTGAGATCTGTGAATGGTCTGATAAGAACCTAGCTCTGTAGAATACTTTATTTCCCCTTTTGTTAGTGCCTCTGAAATTAAAAAGAAATCTAATCTCAACCAAGAGTTATGGCATTTAGAATAATATGTGTAGATGTTATTTTTATGTAATCCATCTCCAAATAAAATAAGATCTAAAAGGCAAAAGTCAGAAATAAGATCAGCTAGTGCAACTGAAGCTTGAAAATTGTATGCATTAGACTTGCTAGTATGATCAAATACTGGATCTATAACTGCATTCCATTGCCCTCCTATTATATGGAAGTGATCCAGGAATTTACAAAGCAGACTGTGTATTTCCAAAATAAAGTTTTGTTGCCCTGAGCATGGGCTGTACACATTCAGAAATAATGTTAGCTTGCTGGAAATATGATCTGAAGCTGTGAGATAACACCATATACCATTAACATCGGATTTATATTCTATGATTGACTCTTTAAATGATTTCTTGATTATAATAGCAACCCCTCTGGAGTTATTCCTATCCCCTGCTGCAATTATAGATTTTAACCACTTCTTATTCATGTCTCCCTCTCAATCCTTCTGCAACATATGAGTTTCTTGTATAAAGTGAATGTTCGCCTCTGATTTAGATATTAGATGCATCAATAGTTTCTTTTTATTTTTGTCCTGTAGTCCTCTCACATTCCATGAATTAATTCTCCACATTATCTTATAGATTCACTCTAGGTATTATCAGTTTAACTTTAGAAACGTTACCCCTATAAGCCCGAGATGCTTTAACAGTTAGTACATTAGAAACAGTTCTTAGTTTAGTAGCACTTGGCTCTTTCAATACTAACCATGTGCCTACCCACTTAAACTCCATACCTGAAAGAGCCTTCAGAAGGAAGGTTACAAAATAAACCAGAATTATCACTTGTTTTACTAACTTGGGAATGCAACCTTTAAAATTTGAAAAACATAACCAATTAAACTCACAATCCCAACTAGAACTATTATACATTAAAATGATAACCCCAAGGTATGTCATCCTATACCCCCTAAGTTTTCCTAATATTGTACAGACAAAGGATAGTTACTTATGGGAGTGTAAGGAATTAATGCACCAATTTGTATATGTTCGCATTTGTTGCATTAAGCTTACCACATTTCATAGCTAATATTTCCATTCTTTTTTTTCAGTATCAATTCATATTTATGTTATTTATATGGGTCTGTAATTCCACATTCTGGCTCATACTTCCAAACTGCACCCCGGAGCTTCCCACTGGAGAGAGGATTGTATCCCAAGTGAGTGCGTCTACTAGCTTACTTGAGTTGTTGTCTCTAATGCAATCTTTTTACTTTTTGTTGACAATATCTCTTGCAATTACTGGGAAAAGTGGAGTTTTAACAATAAAAAAATAGCTTAATGCACTTCTGTGTAGAAATGCAGCTTACTTCCCTCCATGTGTACCTTCCCTGAGGCATGCCGACCAATCTGTCATACATTCTACACAGGAGCTATAAGTGCAGACTTTAGTTATGATGGTAGTTTTGAGGTTATAGAACAGGAGTAGCCAGTCTGTGTGCTACATTCTGCCTTCTAATCTCCTTGATGCTGTCTTACGCAGATATATAATGTTGAGATAAATAGGCATTTTGATAATGGAGACTGTCAGTCATTTGGCAGTTTTACTGCACAATCACATTATAAAAGAGTTACTGTGGTGGATTTGCTTAGCATTAGTGAATGGGCATGCAGTTTTCTATGTTAATGAATGATACAAAGCTTATCACAACTCAATGGCAAAACAATACATAGTAGGAGCTTGTACCCAGTTCCAATCAGTCCCATACGGCACTACTCCTTCATGAATGGTCTTGTAAAGCTCTATATACTTTCAACTCATTCAGATAAGAACTCACTTAGCATATATTATGCTTATTCTTCCTCCATGTACTGTTCAAACAAATAGCAAACTTACCTTTAAATCATTTCAACTACAAGTCTACCCTTTGTATCTGTATGGGACAAACTGAAAATATTTTTTGAAAACTGTTGACTATACATGCTATGAACTCCCATCAAAGCCATCTGTCAGGTGAAGATGCTGCTTAAGACATATCCGAACCTCTCCTTCTCTTTATGCGATTTTTAATGACATTTGTCTGTACTTGCCCACCATTCTACTACTTACTAAATCACATTAAGTTTGTCTCAAATTGCTTTTGAACATTTTCTTCTTAAAGCCATCTCATCAGTACTTGAAATCTCACTTTATGAGATTAGAGTGGAGATGGAGATGGGGCAATGTGTTTACAAAGTTTGTGGCCCTCAAACTAATATGAGGGGGACTCATGCAACCCACTGAAACAGAATGTTTAGTCATTCCTGCTGAGGATTGCAGAGAACTACAAAAGTAGATGGAGAAACTATGTGGTAGTGCCTCAACAGTTACATTTCTGCTCTTATGGTATTATGTTCATTTTGCTTTCAGAGCCATAGTAATTAACATTTAAGCTTCCTTCACTAACATGCTAAGTGAATATGTTTTTCGTAGAATGCAGAGCTGCACTGACATGATTTCAGCATTATTTTTCTGAATGTTTGTTTGTGTCTTTCGGCTTTTCCCGGTTAGGGGTCGCCACAGCGGAACTCCGGTCCACTAATGATTGGCAGTTGATTTTTACATACCAGCTTGCCAGGCCTGACGCACAACCTTCAACGAAGGTACGCCCATTCACGCATGTCTCCACGCAGAAGACACTCTAGCTGAGAATCGAACCAGACAGCGTCTTACTGTGAATGCTAATGTGAAAAACTGAGGGGCTGCCAGCCCAGCCTGATAGAATCTTGTAAATAATTCTATGTCATTTGTAAATATTAATATAATCCACAGGCTTGTCCTACAAATGTAAAGAGAACTATGTGTTAGGATTAAACTGTATGTTTTGAGCTTCAAAATGTAACCACAGTGTACCCTGCTGGAAGAAAGCTGATAAAGTAAAGCATTTTATGAATGTTTGATCTGAAAGCTCAGAGACGGGATGTCCAGATCAGCAAATTAGTTCTACTGTCTTAACTTAAGGGATAATTACTACGGTTTTACATGTAAAGTGTCTTTTACTGCTGTGGTTTCCTGGCAGCTGCAAGATCAAAGAAATGTTAAAATTGTACGTTGCTGTTAGCCTGGGAACCAGAGAGGTGTCAAGAATAATGTAATGTGATATGACTTAGATATGACTCAGCAGTACTGTGTTATCAATTTAAAACTTTCTCAGAGAGAGAGAATTAAGCATTTTGGATTTTGACTGAACCTGAATACATCAACTCACCAGCACTCTGCCTTTGCTCTGTATGTAAGTAGGATCTTAGACATTAGTATTCCTCTTAGGAATAGATAAAAATAGTAAGATTTGTCTAGCTGTTTTCTATATTTATGTCAGACTATCCTACAATATTATTTTAAAAGTTTCCTGTGATCTCTGAACTCTGTAATGTCATTGTGTTGAAGTAATAAGTATTGTCTTGTGTTTTGATTATTTATTATTAAATATTTTTAAACCTTTCAACTGTGGCTGTTTTGTGTAGAGATAATTTAAGCTCTAGAGTACTTGCATGTATTTAGTGATACTGTACTAAGCCACTCCAATAGTCTTGCTGTTCGTCACACTTACTAATTGGATAATAATATTGCACAGTAACATTGGGCACCCTTTGGTAAGGGCCTTATTAGTAGCTGATAAATAGTGGTTGGTGGCAGTGGATTACTACCTTATAGTCTGGGCAGAAGGGCATAGCTGGAGAACCTGTGCCAGCCTTCCCCAGGAGTGTGTTTGTATATAACTCGTATCTTAAAGTGTGTGTGTATGTCAGCTACTTGGGCAGGAACACAAAACACTGGTTGGACAGAGAGGGTGCTGGAGGTTTTGGCTTGACCACTACGCTGAGATCTGTACCCTATAGCTGTGCCAGTGGAATGTCTTATTGGGGATCTGGAAAGAAAGGGAGAAACCAGCCCCAGACTGACTGTGATCTGTGTGTTGTCTTAAGGGAAACTGTACTTTACACTTTACTGTGTGTGTGTATTTGTTATCCTTCCCAATGTGCACGGTGCTAGTGGTGAGGATTGAGGTTCCTTGATTACTGTGCCAGTGCACGGGCATCACAGCTGAAATGACTCCATTTTATTAATTATTGGTCTTTAAATTAATATATGCATCTTTTAGGCAACAAAATCATACAATCAACTTTGCTGATTTTTATATGCTAAGATTAGCACAATTCCATGTGAAGAAGAAAGAACTAATGTGAAAGCTGGGCTGGCCAAATTCTATTTTTAAACTTGTTAGCAATGGTCATCTCTCTTAATCTCTGACATCATGAATCATAGACAAGGCTTTAAAAATCACAGAAAAGTACTCCAAATTTGAAAAAGAATATAATAATGATACATTTATTCATATAACTTATCCAAGGATTTACAAAATGAGCAGTTTCTGAAAAGAACAAATTCAATTACACTAACATGGCACAACAAGAAATACATTTTAAGTGGAAAAGCAGAAAATTCCAGGTCTAAGTCAAGAAGACCCCCACCCCCACAAATAATAGGACCAGATTAGACACATTTCAAACAACCCTATATTTACTGGTGGGATGGACAAAATGCAGTGCATGATTATTTGTGCTGTGTTATAGATAGTGTTTTTCATGTTTTAAAGTACATGATTTGTAAACAGTGTATACCTTTCTTTTTTTTTCCACAATACTATTTTATTGTTATTCACAACAGAGAAAGTTTTCATGAAGCAGCAATAACTTGCAGGAGAATGCACACAGTGCTGTAATAAATTAAACATGCAAGAATAAACAATCTTAACTTTTCCAGTATGACAGTTAACAACAACGGATATATATTGTAAAAACTGAATAAGTGACCTAAAAACCTAAATAATTTGATCAGATTTAACTATAGTCTAAAAATCTAATCTTTATAAAAACTGGTAGAAAGCAATAAAGAATAAATATGGCGATTTACTTAGGTTAGGGGTAGCTCTAAGTTCTACAGTGCATATTACTTGCATTTAAATTAATTAAGACAGTCAGAGAATAATTTTTAATACTTTGTTCCAGAACTCATTGTTTTGCTCTTTAGAAGTCTTATTTTTTGTTATTTTAAATGAACTGATGTGTTTTAATGTTATAACTTTAAAACCTGCCCATGTTATTTTGGACATTTCTAGACAGTTTGTCATTAGATAGTATTTCATAAGCATAACAATTACAATAAGGGCATTTTGCACGTTTTTTTATATCATCTGGAAAAATATGTAACAAGGCTAACTGCCATCTCCAATTTGAGTTATGAAACCTTGAATTCATTAGCTTAATATATAGGCGATCCCATAAAGCTGTCGGACATGTATAGGACCAAAGTAAATGAATTCAGTCTGCTTCTTGGGTTACACAGAGTTTGCAATGTTTAGAGATTTGGGGCTTATAAATATGTCTTTATTCTTAACAACAGGTAGCAATGTCCTGATACTTCCCTCTGTGATGCCTGCATTTCTGTGCTTTTATGTTGCTGTCTCTGGTTCTTGTGAATCCTCCTCTGTGTGAGAAATGTCTTTTTTTCATTTTTGTTTTTCATTTAAATTAAAATCATCTACAATGCCACGGGTATTCACAAGTTTATGTTGCCTCATGCATTCAAGACTCACAGATTAAAAAAAAAAAAACATTACATAAATATAACATTTCTTCTATAAGAGCATAAATGAAAGAACATATTTAAACATGATTAAGAGAATGAGAACTGGAAACCTCCTACATCAATGGATAAACAACTAAATGAATATATTTATTATACTCCACTGTGATATAACTGCAGATTACTGTAATGCTGTAACATGTCCTACTTAAATATCTTGCAAATTCACTTTTAAAATATTTATAGTAATTGTACTGGAATGCAGCTCAGACAAAGCTGAGCTGTTTACAGTTAAATCTTTCATCAGTTTATAAAATACACACAAGTATGCATGTTTCCAATGGAAAAATGTGTTCTAATACACAGCCAGAATTTTAATGAAATATCTCATAAACTAAGAATGTCAGTCAAAGTTACTCGTTTGTATGTACCTCTTACTTTGAGCATATTTTCTAAACCACTATGTTACCTATTAAGTAGGAAGAAGTGGACTAGGGTGATTTTTAACTTCAGCTTTAATTGTGTGGAATTTTCACATACAACTTTTATCATGCTACAGTATCGTTGTTAAATGTGCATCATCAAATGCATTTGATAATCAAAATATATACAATTAAAACTATTACTTAACTACTTGCTTGGTGTGATAAATAGGCATATATATTTTGTTTCCACATGCTGCATACCACAATTACAAACTTGAATTATCATTGGACAACCTTGAAATACAATCTGAAGGCTTTACCAGACTGTCCTGCTTTGCTATAAAACAGCACAGCATTATCAGTTAAATCCACGAAACTTGAAACATTTCTTGAGCTAGAAGTGAAACACATTATGATCAGAGCATGTGAATGTAAGCCATTTATATTGTGTTATGTATACCTTGCTCCATTATGGTAAGTGACCATAAACTGTCTACCACCCATGGTGTGGCTTTACTCCTTCATTCCTTAGCAATGTGTCTTACTCAGCTTGTGCAAACAAGCGTGACAGGGCAGGTGCAGAAGACAATGTTAGTAATTCCTTTCAAAATGCATGCAGCGGTTCAATGCTAAGACCTGCTTTGGTAAGACCGACACACCTCAGACACACTGGCTGGGTTGCGGTAGAGTCACACATTGCTAATAAAAAAAGGTGGGTAAGTTGGGAGGTATTCAGCTGGGCTAATAATAGAGACATGAAAAAGTTCTTCTGCACAAAAATCAGGGGACCGATAACTTTTTTTTTTAACATTAGAATAATGGATTTTGAGTGTGTGAAAAAATATATTACCTCAGTCCTAGGATTGCCTTAAGTCATGAAACAAAAGTTACTCAAAGTTGCTATAACAAGTTTGCCTCAGAAATCAGATGCCTTTAGGAGCAAATCAGAATTCAACTTAGGCCACCAAAAGAGTATTTACCACAAAAGAAATACAGCAATGATTTTAATTTCTAACCAAGTCATTCAACTGACAGATCACCTGATCATAAGCTCATTTCTGCGTGTGTGTGTGTGTGTGTGTGTGTGTGTGTTTGTATGTGGTGGGGGGAAAAAGAATGCGAGATAGAGACAGAGAGAGGGACAGAGAGTGTGTGCGCAAGTGTGCGCACGTATGTGTGTATGTTAAGGGATGCATTGGAGAAATCAGTCTAAGAATGCATATTCATCAGCAGCTCAAAATGTAATAATGAAGGTCAGCTTTATGGCATAGAGGTTTGAAATCCTAACAGCAATCGAGATGACCTGGGATCAAGTAGTAACCCAGTAACTGGAGGAGTTGATTGGGAGGATGGGAGTGAGAGGCCAATTCCAGCTCAGGCATTCCAGCACTGCAATACACACTGCCAAGGTATGCCAGCTGTCATGCAATGGTAATATGACCTCCTGGAAGTATGGGTCCATCAAACAACATGAATGATACAAGAAACTTTTGCATGTGTCCTCAGATCTGGAATAGTGAAATGCCAGTGTCAAGCAGGCACCATAAAAAACACTAATGGCTGCCTGCGTAAACAGCCTCCTGCAACTGGCTTCCAGTGAAAGAAGTGAATTGTCACGCTGGATGACAGGAAGGATGAGGAAAAAATAACCTCTCAGACTTGACTGTGGAGATAGTCTTTATCACAGCTCTCAAACACAGAACAATTTTACTACAACAGGACAACCTTTGTTTGTGTCTTTCGGCTTTTCCCGGTTTGGGGATTGCCACAGCCGAACTCCGGTCCGCTAATGATTGGTAGTTGATTTTTACATGCCGAGTTACCAGCCCTGACGCACAATCTTCAACGAAGGTACGCACATTCACGCATGTCTCCACACAGAAGACACTCTAGCTGAGAATCGAACCGGACAGCGTCTTACTGTGACAGGACAACCTATAGTAGCAATTTATGAAAACAGATAAACTACAAAAATACTGTCACATAATGTAAAACTACACAACACTGCTTAACAAAAGTACATACTGCTTTCAAGGAGGCAACTCTGCAAATGCCTTCTGAAGGAAAGTGTTTAGTTAAATTACAAACATCTTAACAAAAATACATAAATTCCCACCTTAACACAGACAACACAGAAACATGGTTACATTGCTTAAGTAGAAGATGGACATAAAAAAGGAACACTCCATAAAAGCAATCTGCCAGGCCCAGCAACTGATTGTAAAGACTAGAGTGAATACATTCTTCCAAATATGAAATCATTAATATTTAAGGTAGAACTTAAAAAGTAAGTCACTAAACCCAACTGTCTGCCCTTAGAAGCAGTGATATACATTATCTCATTACTGTTAGGACAAACTGTTATACCGCAATGCAGAAAAATAGAGAGTGAGGCAGACACACGTATACAAACTCAGATAAAGCTGCTTTGTTGACTGTGTACTGCTTTGATGTCTGACTGTGATCAAATTAATTATTACATAAATAAAACCCACTGTAATGAGTTTAACCTCTCTGCTGTCTGACATATACAGTGCAAATCTTTACAAGAGGTGCATGCTCTCACACACACACACACACACACACACACACACACACACACACACACACAAGCATGCACCCACACACACAAGCATGCACACACACTCTTGTAACTGATACTGCTGCAGTTAGTGTTCTGAAGTAGTGATTAGCAGGTAGAAAGGTAATGACAGCTACTTTAAGAGTTCAGTCACAGCACACACATTTCATGTTGTGAGTACATGTACTTGTCATCTACTGAGCTCTCAAAGTACATTAATTCACCCCATGGAGTATTCAGTGTTCACTTATTCTCCAAGCTAATTTTCTAAGATAATGGGATTCAGACTTTCATCTAAATAACAGCTCTAATCCACAAAACACAATGCTTACTACACAAAACTTTTGCAGGACAGCACAGCACATAAAATATAATTAACTACATTTTCCATTATTGCTAAATAAATAATGGTAGTACTAGACACCGGAAAGGACAAAAGGAGGACTTGTCCTGGGGACAGAAATAACCCTGGGAAGCAACAGTGATATACTTAGTTTCTTACTATTACATAACACCATTTCATTAGCAATAGTCCTTCGTTGAAGGTTGGGCGTCGGGCTGGCAACTCGACACCATAAAAAACAACTGCCAATCATTAGCGGAGCAGAGTTCCGCTGTGGCGACCCCTAACTGGGAAAAGCCGAAAGACCAACAACAAGTCTTCATATGTAACTGGTAGGCCTATTTTGTGTCTTTAGGCTTTTCCCGGTTAGGGGTCGCCACAGCGGAACTTCGGTCCGCTAATGACTGGTAGTTGATTTTTACATGCCGAGTTACCAGCCCTGATGCACAACCTTCAACAAAGGTACACCCATTCACGCATGTCTCCACGCAGAAGATGCTCTAGCTGAGAGTCTCATATCCGAACAGCAGTGTCTAGGGTGAAGTTTTTAAATTCTAATACTAAAAAAGTTTAACTCATCCACATTCTAACACTACTGCTAATTTAATTTAATTTTAATGGCTTCATAGAAAGTCTATTCTACATGAAGAATGCATCAGAACAATTAATTTTTCTACTCTTGGAAAGAGTGTATTCATTTCACAACAAATGCCTTGGAAAATAAAATTATGTTAAATACTATGTTCAGAATTATGCTTAGATAGGGTATTATCTGCTTTACCCATTCTAATGTCCTTCCTGCATTTTATCATAAAAGTTGTACAGTTGTTTTACCTACAAACAATATACCACAGATACCTCTATAGAGTGTACTCTGTGTACAAATATTTACAAGTAATAGATATGGAAAAAATATTTTTCTTTCCTGTAATAGGATGAAAAAAATAGTCTATCTTCATAGCATATTTTTTCTTGTGGGAATTGCTGGGGGTATAAGTCTCAACATATTTTGCATACTGCTGTTGTAGAGATTCCAAGATTTATTTGTTTGTTTCATTTTCTATTTGTTTACCAGCATAGTCCAACTAAAGCAATATTCATTTTTAGTGGACAACCAGGTAGAAAAGCTCCAGAGAAGTTAGCAGAATTTATCACAATTTACAGTAATTTTCAATATAGTTTTTAACAGTCAAGAGGTCTTCAAGACAGATTTTAACAATCAAAGATTAACAAATAGATTAGGTGAACAGAAATGATCACAATCTACAAATCTGGAAAAATAGCTTGAACAACGAAAGCAGTAATAACTGAAGAAACCAAAATTATGGGTAGGGGTAGAAAATGAAGAGATGTAGATATGATAGAAATTTGTGTTGGCTGTGAGGCCAACCTTTTCAGGTAAGTGAAGAAAATTGTAGGGAAGAGAGATGTTAGTAGGATGATGGATCAGGAAGAGGATAAGCACACTGAGTGCCTGGAAGAGTTGGGAGGCAAGAGAGGAAGGTGTACTGGGAATAATGGGAGATGATGAATCATGCAAGAATGGGAGTGGTTACAGAGTTTATGTAACATTAGCTACAGTGATCTAAGAGGTAGAATTACCATGTACACCACCACTTAGAAACAAGGTATATTTTTAAGTTTTTAAGAAATGTAGTTAGGTTGGATTAATTTCCGAGGTCTGGGGGGTATTCAGTTCCATAATCTGGATAGTAAAGTACTGTATTGGGAGTCAAGATGACAACTGTTTGAGTCAATTACTTTAAGAGGTTGTGGGCTTATGATTTGAGATTTCTAGCTGAAGCCTAATTTGCTACAAAAGAAGAAATTAATGGACAATAGGTTTACACAGTTTTATGTTGGTAGTTTTAGTTGGTTACATGTCAGTTGGTGCTATAGCCCTAGCCATCTTATTTTTTGCAGGGTTCAATAGAAATGAGTTTTACTGGTCATGCTTGTAGAATGTTTGACTATGTTACAGGTTCATACATAAATACTAGGCTAATTGCCTTAAGGGGCATTTTACATCTTGCCAATTTCCCCTTCAAAGGTGAAAATTGAACCCTGTACTTTGTGTCTGTGAGGTAAATACCTTAACCATTATACCAGCCCCAATCCAGTTGTTGCTGCTGTTCTATTTTTTGTAGTTATGCTTTTGGTATTGTGGTGACGATGGATGAGGAGCAAACCAGGATAGGTAGGAGCAACACCTGAGATGTGCTTAGCTGTGTGGATAAAGTTTGGCTTTATAGAATGGACAGAGCTAACTATGAACCAATGAGGTGTTATACTAGACGTGTTTTTGAAATTATAGTTTATTGACATTGTTATGAATCCAAGAAGTTTTATGTGGGTGACTTATTCAATGTCTGTTCAGTTGAAGGTGTTAGGTATGAGATCCAGTGATCTCAATGTTAGTAGTACATAAGTTGCATACTAGGATTTGGATCATAAAGCACCAGAAGAAAACAATTGTTTTCCTGTTACAGCAACTTTGATGATTTTTTGATTTTTTTTTTTTTGGTCCAACAACAGTGAAGCAGTCACATATTTGACAGTTGCAAACCTGTTGTGGAAACCCATGCAGCCCAAATAACCAACTGTCTTGCTTCCCTTACAAATACAGTTGCAATGCATTTTTCAAAATAAACCAGTACTTTCAAAGTTCGCTTTAATGCGCTTTGCATTGTTAAAGTACTCAGGTAGTTATCATGTAATGAATACATTGAGAGGAGGGGCATTTAGGTAATATACTTTTGGTGGAACAACTTAAATAGAAAACACATGTAGCTCAAGAAATTAAATGCTAGTCATTACAGACATTGTTCACCACTGAGATTGTTTGTTGTGTGCATTTATTTCTTTTTATACTGCACTAAGAGTGCCACTATTGCATAAACCCACACCATATACATTATTAGTTGCAGTAACACTGGCAGGAATGGTTTAACCTAGAGCCTAAACTGTCAAACCATCTACAGGTCATGTAAAGGTTTTAACTAAAATGGTAACACATATTTGGGTTAGCTGTAGTATATGAATTATTGTAATATTATAACTTCCATTCACAGTATCACTAACTCATTTAAAAGTACCAATAATAACCCTCACAACTAATTAAACAACCATACCCAAACTCTGCTCTACCCCCCCCCCCCCCCCCCCCAGCTGAATCTGCAGCTTCTTTCCACTTTAGGGAAATCTCTATAAAAGAGACTAAGAACTTACTTAACCTAAAACAATCTTCCTCTAAACTTTCCAAAATCCATCCTATTTTTCTAAGTAAAGCTGCAAATTATATTGCCAAACTTTTCCCTACATATATAACCTCTCTCTCATTACATGAACACTATACACTTTATAAAATTCACTCATAATCCCACCACCAAAGATACCCTCTCCCAAATCCCATAAGGACTGGCACTCCATCTCTATTCTATGCCCCTTTACAAAAATCTTTGAAAAGCTTCTTTACAAACAACTACTCCAACATATAAACAGCTATGGTTCCTGTTTTTTTTTTTTTAATTTCTCAAAGTCTTTTGGGTTTCTAATACCATGACAGGCATGGACCCCATTCTCGTGTACGACAAACAATATGGTTACCAAAATGCTTTAAGTACCACTACTGCTCTACTCACTGCCAGAAATTTTATTTATTGCAACATGAACTTTGTTCTCATTACTGCTGGTATTTCTGTAGACATGACTAGAGCCTTTGAAACAATTAATGACACCATTCTTATTAACAAGTTTTACAGATTTAACTTTGGGCCCAGTACTATAAAATAGCTCCAAAGCAGAACAGGACTTTTCCTGTACGTTCAGTCAATCAAATATTTTCAGTTGGGACACAGAACGAAGGAGTCCTTAAACGCTCGGTACTATTTTATTTTTATTTATTTATTTTTATTTTACATTTGTTAACTGGGAAAGTCCACTGAACACATGTCCTTTTTCAGTGGAGGCCCGGGGAGAAAAGCTCCACAGATAATTAACAACCAAGAACACTAGTGTTAGACAATAAACAAAACAACATGTAAATTTTACAAAAATACATAATAATTAAGACGTTACAGGTATAAAATATATGTACATGCATATGAATTAGGAAAACATATGAACAATATTATTAGGAAGAATTAAAACATCTAGGTTTTTAATAATAGTTAAGAACTTATAAGCTATAGTAGGCCAACTTATATTCTCTTTATTCATTAAAGACCTCCCAGGTGATCTTCCCACCATAAATATGGTTCTATACACAGATGATGTCCACCTTCTTCAAACAAATAAACACCCTTATTCCTTACAAGCACAGTTACAGGATATCTGCAACAAAATCTGTCATTGGGCTACTACCAATAAACTGTTAAACTCTAAAATAAATAAATAAATAAAAAACAGTGCTATGATATTCTCCTCCTCCCCACAATCTCACTCATTTACCTGCAATAACAATAAGAGATCAACAAAACAATACTATACCAGCAGTCACAGAATATAAATACTTAGGAACAACTTTGGACCAGTTTCTGTACACACAGATCTCATTACACATAAAGCCATCTTCTCCACTAAAGTTTTGTTATAAAATTTCTCAACTACTTACACCTGTACCTAGGATGGCCACCATATCTCTCAAACTGTACAGATTTTCACAGAATGTCCAGATTTTTGCCTTATATTTTTGGTCTATTTTTCATAAAATTGTGGCTTTCTGGCAAATTGGTAGCAAATCATTGAAAAGCGAAGTTAGAAAATAATGACAGACATTTGAGTTTTAGGCTAATGCAAAACCTGTTATTCTATCAACTTTCTAAGTTTCTAAGAGCAATATTTCAAAACTGCCCCCTATTTGTACCACTTTTTATGGCTTTGTCCAGATTTCGTACTCTAAGAGGTTGAGAGGTATGATGGCCACAGCTAAAAATATTTTTCTTTCAAAACTGAAAATGCCCTTCCTCTAATTTACCTTCCATTCCTACTACAGTACAAAATATCTTCAGACTACTGAAAACCATATTTCCAGGTTTGCCCTGTTTGCATGCAGCTACACTTATCACTGTCTTCTTCTACTGAAAGTAAACTGGCTTCCCATGACTGAAAGATCCCTTTCTTATTTAGCTCACTAATACTCAAAGTTTTAAATGAAGGATATTGCCCCCTGCCCCTCTAAAAGGACTCCATCCTATCAAAGAACCAAACTACTCCCTTAGAAATTCTCAACCTGATGACATCTCACAACATAGGGCACCCTTTAAAATATTTGGTGAAAGCGCCTTTTCAAGATTTGGACAAGCAATATGGAATAGTCTTCCCTCTGATCTTAGAGGGGGAAAAAGATCTTTCAGATTTTAAAACAACCCTTTCTGAGAAGCATGTCACTGACACAGCAAGCAAATATTTTACTGATAATGGCTAGAAATTTTACTCTCTCTGTCTTCCTGGCTCTGACTTTTATATTTGTATCTGTATGTACAGCATTTCACTCACTATTTGTAATTTTATTAGTGCAATTACCTTTCTCTGCTGTATGAATATAAAACATTATTTCACTGTATATAATTTTTAGATAACTGTGTTGGATAAATGTGCATGTATATGTTTTAAATTGTATATTTTGCCCTTCGGGCCCAAAGTATAGCTGGAAAGGATTGTTGGACCAGCCTGCCTACCCAGTTAACAAATAGAAAATAAATAAATAAATAATAAAGTACCACTGTTTTCCAAGACACTGAAGTACAATATTAATTACATTCAATACACTAGGGCTATCATCAGGGAAATGTGTGCAGTTGTGTTGGCTGAACACCTACACAAAGAGTATTAATTATCGTCATATGGTCAAACACAGCCTGTAACTGATAATACAACTGCCATTATAATTTTTGCCATTGTACAGTTAATGCTGGCAACTGCCAAAATATAATGGGGAGGGGGACAAAATCATGGACAGATTTTAATTATTATTCTTATAAACTTAAAAAGCTGCTAGAACAACAGTTTTTGCTTCACCATGCATTTTCTGAAGGATATAAAGTTTGGAATTTAAATTTGTCTCATTATTTAGTGACTTCACTCCTTTAAAATTTATCAGTAAACAACTTTTATGAGAAACAGACCAAAAATATGAAGCAAAAATCTGGACAGTTGAGAGGTATGTGCTCCTACAGTCTTTTACAACAAATATGGACAGGTAACTTTGCACTTGTGAATGCATGCAAAAGGGAACCATTAACCTATGTGAGGCAGGGAAGTTTGTAATTAAAAAAGCAGATCATGCCTACTAAACCTGGTTGACTTCTTCGAGACAGTCACCAAAGCCATAGACGAGGGAAAGGTGGTTCACACAGCCTACCTTGACCTCGCCAAAGCTTTTGACACCATTCCCCACTCAGGTATTACAGACAAACTCACCAGCCTGAACATAAACCCCTACGTCACGAGATAGGTTGCCAATTGGCTTACAGACAGAACTCATACGGTAAGAATAGCGGGCTCCAGGTCTGACTCTAAACCAGTCACAAGTGGTGTCCCGCAAGGCTCGGTCCTGGGACCCCTACTGTTCGGCATATACTTCTCAGAAGTACAGGCAAACACAGGAGGACTAGGGCTAACCAAGTTCACCAATGACTGCAAATTGGGAGCCATAATTGACTCTCCGGCTGACATGGACAGCCTCCAAAAGGGCCTTACTGAGACGGACACCTGGTGTCAAAGTCATGGCCTCAAGCTAAATGCCAAAAAATGCATAGTCATCCCATTTGGGAAAAACAAAACACCCACTAATTACCACATAGGTGGCAGCCCCCTTAATACAGAAGAGGTAATAAGAGATCTGGGGACCCAGGTAGACAGCAATCTCTCCTTTGACAATCATATTGCCGAAGTTGTTAGGAAATCCTTCTATGTGGCCCATCTAATTACTAAAGGGTTCGCATCTAGAAATAAAGAGGTTATAGTGCCCCTCTACTCGTCACTCATTAGACCCATCATACAGTACAATGTCCCATTTGGGATGTACCTCACAAGACACTTCCAACAGCTGGGAAGACCACAAAAGTACCTCACCAAGAGGATTACTGGCCTCAAACATATGTCCTATGCAGCCCAACTGAAAAAACTCTGGCTGTACTCAGTGGCATATCGCTTACTCAGAGGTGATCTCTGCCTGATTTACAAAGCCATGTCCAACTCAGAACTGCTGGACATGCTCCACCTAAAGAAATACAAGTCACTGCGAGCCACGCACTCTACTAAGCTAAACCTCTCCACAACAATAAATAGAACATGCTGTAGCGATAGATTCCTGTCACAGAGACTCCCCATGCTTTGGAACAAAATCCCAAATTACATCAGGCAGAGCCCTTCACTAACACTCTTCAAAAGAAACCTTGACGAGTGGATGGGTAACAGAAAATACACCCCTGGGATCACTTCATTGGCTCTGCTTGACAGAGGATCAGTTAATTAATCAATGGGGCAGCAAAAGCTGACACACTCTGGCTAGGCTTATAAATGCCCTCGGGCAGATAGCCTAGTACCTACCTATGAACCTATATCAGTCACAACCTCTGCTAGCAAGAAAACAACTGACCACTGTTTGTAAACAGTTTAATTAGTTTTACTGTGATCTTGCCCTAATCCAGCAACCCCAATTACAGAACATGACAGTAAATTAAACCTTTTTCCTCTAGTATTTAAAAGATCTAAACAATCCTCTTTATAACATTTCTTCACTTCTGATTAATCTGGTTATTCCTCTAAATATTATTAATGAATAACTGCATACTACAGTGATGATGTAAAACCTTGTCAACTGTACGTATAAAGATGAAATCACTACTACTTAAAAGTGTCATCACCATGGAAAAAAAAATAAGATGGGCATTTTAGAAAACAACTGAAGTTTTAATATTTAATTTCTGCATAAAGAGCAGAACATCCAGGCCAGAATACACCTAACATTATGCTTTTAAAGTTAATGAACTTCCATCTCTCTCCATGTTTGTGCTTGATGAAATAAACTACAGATTGCCTAGTGTTTGTTGGAAGCAAAGTCATTTCATCTGAATTGGTTAGCAGTTTCTTCTTTTGTAGGAACAACATAGCCTCATCTATTTTAGTAGTTAGAATGGGACAAGTAAAATAAACATGCTGGGTGTCTTGCTAACAGTGTACTCCAGGGACTTTGGAATGTTTCCCATTTAGAACACTGACCCTCTAAATGTGAGAGAAGTTCCTACAGTCTGGCCTACACAGCCAGCCATGGAAGAGCAATGGGTTCTGGTCCTATAAGTTGGATAGTACCTCAACATCTTTGCAAAAAAAGGCATAGTCATGACTACAAAAATAAATTGTCTTCATAAAAATGACATCATCATTAAAGATCTTGGGGCAATAGTAGGCAATTTAAACTCTGATCAGTGTGTAAATACCAAAGTCAGGAAAACATATTTCATAGCCCCTCTTTATGTTAAGAAGTATATCAAGTCAATCTTGGAGATCGATGAACCACTTTATATCTCAGTGATAAGATCCATTATTGAAAACAATAATGCACTTTGTAGCCTTTGAGTAAGTAGCTACATTTCAAATGTATGCAAAAAATTTGAGTAGCCTAACAAAGACATATGGAAATAAAGTGCAGATAAGTCATTATCTTTGCAGCTGTATGAGAGGAAGGGATGAGCTTACATGTAAAAGGTGTGTGGGGGAGGGGGGGTTGACAAATGCACACTCATTTCCTGTAAGGCAGAACATAGGTTCATAGGTTCATACTAGGCTATCTGCCCTGGGGCAATTATAAGCCTAGCCCGATTCTGTATGGCTTACACCACCCCTTGATTTGAGTATACTGTGCCCTTTTTAAAGTTTAGTTTACTGTGCCTCTGTCTAATAGTGATACGGGAGTAATCCCTGGGACAAACCTATGATCCCCCATCCACCTATCAATATTCTTCTTGAAGAGATTCAGTGAGGTGCTCTGCCTCACATGAACTGGAATTCTATTCCAGAGCGAAGGAAGCCTCTGGGTTATGAACCTGTCCCTCCAGCAAGTTCTATTTATTTCTGTGCTGAGGTTCAAGTCCCTCGAGCGTGTGGCTCTAAGGGATTTAGATTTACTGAGGTGGAGCATGTCCATTAATTCTGGATTTGACATAGCTTTGTATGTCAGGCATAGATCGCCTCGAAGTAGGCGGTATGCAACTGAGTAGAGCTGGAGTTTTTTAACCAAGCAGCATATGGCATCTGTTTGAGACCCTTGATCCTCTTGGTGAGATACTTTTGGGGTCTTTCTAATTGCTGCAGGTGTCGGGTAAGGTACATCCCAAAAGGGGCATTGTATTCTATGATGGGCCTGATGAGGGATGAATAAAGAGGCACGATTACCTCTCTTGATCTACATGTGAAACCCTTCGTGATGAGGTGGGCTATGTAGAAGGTCTTTCTAACCACTTTGGCAATGTGGTTTTCAAAGGAGAGATTGCTATCAACTTGGGTCCCCAGGTCCCTAATAACTTTCTCTGTACTTAATGGGTTACCGCCTATGTGGTAATTTGTGGGCACATTGTTTTTGCCAAAGGGTATGACTATACATTTTTTGGCATTTAGCTTTAAACCATGGCGCTGGCACCAGTTATCTGTCTCTGTGAGACCTTTTTGAAGGATGTTTGTGTCAGCTGGAGAGTTGATTATGATGCCCAGTTTGAAGTCGTCTGCAAACTTGGTGAGCCATAGTCCTCCCACGTTTGCCTGTACCTTGGAAAAGTATATACCGAACAAGAGTGGTCCCAGGACAAAACCTTGTGGGATGCCACTTGTGACCGGTTTCGAGTCTGACATGGCTCCAGCAACTCTCACTCTGTGGGTTCTGTCTTTGAGCCAGTTTGCGACCCATCTTGTGACATAGGGGTTTATATTTAAGCTGGATAGCTTATCTATGATGCCCGAGTGGGGTATTGTGTCAAATGCCTTTGCAAGGTCCAGATAGGCTGTGTGGACTACCTTCCCTTCATCTATGGCTTTGGTGACTGTTTCGAAGAAGTCAACCAGGTTCAAAAGGCAGGATCTGCCCTTGACAAAGCCGAACTGGGTAGGATCTAGTGTCTGTAGGTCCCCAATGTCTTTGTTTATGAGCTCCATGATGATCCTCTCCATAGCCTTGCAGACTAAGCTAGTCAGGTTTATGGGGCGATAGTTTCCAGGGTCTGTAGAGGCTCCACCTTTGTGGAGTGGGACCACTGTTGCTGTACGCCATTCTGTGGGCACATATCCTGTAGTGAGGCTGAGATTGTATAGCTGTTTTATTTGAGGGATTAGTTCCTCTTGGAGTTCATGTAGGACGCAACCTGGGATGCCATCTGGTCCCATGGAAGCAGTGTTTTTTTGCTTTGGAGAGGGCAGCCTTCACCTGAGCATCAGAGATGTTTGGGAGGCAGCCCTCTGCCGGGATAGATACTTGCTCTTTTGGGGGGAGGGGGTGGAGAAGTTTGCACTGAACCTGTCTGCCAGGATATTGGTGATGTCTGTGGGTTCAGTGTAATTTTTGTCATTTAGAATCAACTCAGAACAAGTCTGGGAGTTGCATCCCAGGTTTCTAACATAACTGAAACAAGCCTTATGATTGTCTTTGGTGTCCTGTGCAATTTTTCTCTCGAAGCTGGCCTTGGAGGATTTTATGAGGGAATCGTAATTTTTTGCTAGTACTGATCAGAGATGCCTTCCCTATTAGGGATTTTGCTCTATCATGTAGTAGCTTCCTCCTTCTGTTGTACAGTTTATTTATGACAGGGGCCCGCCAGACTGGACGCCTGCCTTTGGATGATTGGGTCTTGGTTTTGTTTGGGATAGCATGATCCATGCATTCCTGGAGATGTCCGTAGAATGCGTTTATATAGGATTCTGCAGTTTGGGCCGTAGTTTCCACTGGACCTGGGGCCTTGAAGGATTCCACTTCGGTTTTGAGAAGTGAGAAGTTCGCTTTTGAGAAGTTTTTCACTGTGGTTTTCTGGGCTGGGGGTGGGGTCGGGATGTGGACATCCAGTGAAATTAATTTATGGTCTGATCTTACCAATGAGGGATATACTTCTGGTGTGGAGCATAGAGTCCCCATGTTGGTAATGATCAGGTCTAGTATGTTGTCCCCTCTTGTGGAAGTGGTGACTAGTTGTTCCATAGCATTTGAGTTTATAATTTCCAGGAACCTTTGGGCTAAGGTGCTGGGGCTTGAGTAGTGCTCCCAGTCAATGTTTGGGTAGCTGAAGTCGCCCAATATAATGGTGTTCGGAGAGATCTTCATGTTCTCCAATGTTTTCAGGAAAGCAGAGTGGGATTTCTGACTTTGAGAGGGTGGTCTGTAGGATGCTATAAACTGAAAAGCAGTCTTGCCCACTGTTCTCCGATACTTCGTGCAATGCCACTAACCTGGAGGTGTGGATATCCTTGATAAATATGTAAACTCCCCCTCCTTTTGTGGTTCGGTCCGGGTTTTGGGGCCGAAAAGCATGATATGAGGTATAGTCTGGTAGTGCTGGGGTGCTCTCTGGAGCCTTGAACCAGGTTTCTGTCACTGCACAGATATCGATGTTCTCCATACTGAGGAGAGCTTCGAGTGCGTGCATCTTGAGGTTAAGACTTCTGGCGTTTAGCAGCATTACCCTTAGTTTTTTGTTCCTTGTGCTGTCTATGGGGGTGGGTTTGACTTTTGAGCCTTGCCTAAAAAGGCACTATGGGGGTGGCAAGAGCCTTTGCCAATATCCGAAAGCCCAGTGGTGACAGGTGTAAGCCGTCCCTAGCGAAGCAACGTGGCTTGTCGAGCATGTCATCCCAGGCTGACAGACACTGGATCCCCTTTGAATGACACCAAAATTTTAGCCAATTGTTAAAATCGATCATTTTGTCTTTGTACTGTGGCATCATTCTAGGTGAGGGTAAGATGCTGCTCAAGGTCAGGGTCATACCAGCCTGGGCTACATGATGAGAGAGCTCCTCTATGTCTCTTTTCATGTAGTCCAGGGAGGTACGTCTCAGGTCATTCACACCAGCATGTACAATGACTGAGTCATATTTGTATTTGCTTTGGAGTGACCTGAGTGCTTGCGTTATGTGGCGGATCCTAGCACCCGACGGGCATCTCACCGTGACCTTCTCTTTATTCAGCCTGGTGAGCGGGATGTCAGTGTGTTTGACAATAGAGTCACCTATTACAAGAGTATCAGGTGTGTTATTCAGCCTTAAGGGCTGTGGCTGCTTGGCACACTGACTTTGTGGGTTATGTGTTGTGTGTGTTTTGTTTTGAGGTAGCGTTTGCTTGGATGTCTGCTTTGGAGGTCTCTGTTGCTTAGGTAGTTTTTTATTTAGAGCCTCCAAGTATGTTTTTGTGTATTTATGTGTTTGGTTCGCTGATGTGGTGGGCTATGTGATACTGGAATTGTGTTGTGTGAGGTTACCTTCTCCTCCTGACTGGTTACACCAGTTTTGAGATGAGAGAGCTCAGCCTCCAGTTTGGCTAAATAGTTGCATCTCTCACATATATTTGAACCTGTTTGGAGGAGGAGAGGGTTGTCCGTGTACATGAGACAGTTGTAACATTGCCTCAAAATTCCCAGATTCACCAGCTGGACTGGAGAGGAAACCACCGACTTGGACATGCTAGAGTAATATAGGGAAACTGAATTTAAGACGGACCAATAGAGGACAGGGTAATCGTAGAGAGTATAAGAGTAAGTAGTGCTTATGGTTTAATAGTGCTAACTTGTAGGATTACTTAATTGGACCAGTGAAGGGCTTTAGAATGAGAATATGGTGTTTTTCTGAGTTGTAGCTATAAGGGAAGACTGGGGTCCTATAAACAAATTCTTGATGCTACTGCTTACTGCATAAAGAAACAACTGCAGTGCCAATTAGAGATACATCTAAGAAAATACTTCACAAACATTGCAGTTATCACTCTGTCCTATGTCCACCATAGCTCTCATCCTTTCATTTCCAAAATAAGAAATACTACCTCTCATAATGTGGAACAAGCAAACTAAACATGGAGTAGTTACTAACAATTTCAATTCGGAAGCTTGCAGCATGCTTAATGTGTGTTATATTACACACACAAAAAGTTCTTTTGATGAATTAATGTGATTGGGTGGCAAAAGCCAAGGTACCTTTTTGGCTAGGCTTGTATAGGCCCCTTGGACCGACAGCCTAATACATACCTATGAACCTATGATGGATATTAGTTTAAAAAAAAATAACAGTGAATATGTGACAGCCCTGTTAATATGGAACACAGACTCTTTAAAACTCAAAATGATGAATGTTCCTCATAACAAGGTACGACTGAAAGGAATGTTTTTTTTTTTTTTAATTTGAAAGGCAGCCTCATAATGGGAATGGCTGTGACCAAAACTGGCACAAAAAAAAGAGGATAATGGGATCAGCAAGTCATGAGGCTGTTAAGATGCCCAGACAGAGTATGTGTAGGGTAACAACCAGTCTATGATCAGACTTTTGGGATGTGTCACTTGGTTCGTGGTTACAGGCGCTCCACTCAATTCCAATCTGTTCCTTTCTGGACTGCCCAAGCAGGATCTTAACCTGATCCAAGAGAAAAAAAAAACATTAGTCAGTACAATCATTACTACAGTGTCATGGGTACAACCTTAGCTAAATGGAAGTTTATGGTATTTCACTCAACATGCATAGAAATGTTCTGTGCCAGAACCATGGCATAAAGGGATAAAGGCCTAACTATGGCCCAGGTGACGAAGGTTCAATTAGCTGCTCAGGCATCTGAGGTGCTGGAAGGGAAGGCTAGGTATGCCTACCCAAGGAGGAGGATCATTCATCTCACTGCTCCAAGGGGAGGCATGGTCCATGAACTGGGGAGTAGTCCTCAGATGATTCCAGGATGGGCATAGGGGAGGGACAACAGGATGGGTTATAACATTAAAAAAATCCCTCTTTCTCGCACAAGTAGTTGCTGGCAGGCCCTCTCAGGAACAGCTTATGTTCCGCATTGATCCAGCCTGAAAATAATTGGTGTTAGTTCAGGGGATGAGAAGAGGCATTGGGATAGAGATTGGACAGTATAAAGCAAGGTGGTGGTGGTGTGGGGGGGACAAAACAAAAAAACATGGAAGGAATATCAGAAATTAAATGAGAGAGGGGATTTTTTTTGTTTGTCCTGGGGGGGGGGGGGTGACAATTATATGCCTCAGAAACTGTTTTGGTAGGCTGCTTAGTTTTGCTCTATTAGCACTCAAGTAATATCCTACCATTTCTGTTGATGCACATGGTCTTTATGTTGGTAAATATTATAGCTATTTGTCTGTATTTAATGTTATAAAATGTTCAGTGAAAAACTGTAATGCAAAAAGAGTATGGACAGCTCATATGTCAAAATGTACATTGTTTAAAAAATAAACATCCAGCTTTCTAGAAAAGAAAATACCCAAAATGCACAAACATTTACCTATTTAAGCCTGTATACAAATGACATCAAAGTTACATAACACGCACTGAATAAGCATGAGATTTATATTGGGGGGTTGGAAGAATTGCTAAGGTGTTTACCTTACAGACACAGGGTGCAGGGTTTGATTCTTACCTTTGAAAGGAAATTAGCCTTAAAATGGCCTGCAAGCGCAGGTAGCCTAGTACTTACCTATGAACCAATGACTGCCAGCGCCTTGGTCATTTGACAAATGTATGTAGAACAGATTAATCCTTTACCAAATCCAGAAAAAAAAACACATTCTCTAGCAGAAGGTACTAAGAAGACAGATGCCAGATAAATTACTTTATAATGTACTAAATTGTAAAATGAAACATCAGTGTACCATAAAATGTTTAGTAGCAGTCTATAACTTAAACTGTTAAGATAATTTTAGTTAATAATAGAGGTATAGGAAAATGGCAAAATGAAGACTTAACAACAGCCATAAAATCTAGCTTGAAAAACTGTAATTGCGTCAAAACAAACTTAACCTGGAGAAGGCTTAACATGAATTATCAAAAAATTAATTTCCTAGTTAACTAACACTGTCTATCTCTGTAATAAAACAGTCAAATCACTTCTACGACATAGGTAGTGCAGCCTGACTGGAAAATTTAGCTGTGCAAATGTAGTAAATAATCATGGTGCATGATAGACTATACAAAGAATCAATGGCAAATGAAAGCATAAGGATTCTGACTCACTTGGCGTGAACAACAAAAATAGTGTACGATACTAAAAGATACATTTAAATGCTTCATCATGACATACGTTTGCTTTATGTTGCTGAACATTTGCAAATTGCCTAGCTGAGATATTTATTTAACACAATCAGAATTAGTGCTCTAAGCACGTAACAACATGGAGCAACAAAATCAGAAATCGTTTATACTATAAGCACAGAATAATAATACCAATAATAACACTGTTCTTAGTGCTCAGAATGAATCTTAGCTCATATTTGGCTGTGAGAGATTCAATGCTTTTCTGAGCCTGGTATAGGGTTTTCTTCTGCCACAAAGCAAATGTTTAATACAATGCATTCATTCCTAGGCAGCAGTTTTTATTTATCCTCTGAAAGGGGCTGTACAGCATGTAGTACATGACTTTCTGAATAACCATAATGAAGCCCTTCACAATCCAATAAAAACACTTAATACCCATTCTGATTAGAAACCAATGTGCAGAAATGGATGTAAAGTAGTCTATTAAATAAGAACCATTTAAAAACCACAAAAAGGCACACAATTAATGCCATTTCAAGAAAACATCATCGTAAATTAATCTGCCAGGCATGAGGGACATTGAACACTTGCGCCTCTGCATTCAATTAACAAAAAACAGCATTTTCTGTCTGCTTTTGGTTTGCATCTTGTCTATATTCAAAGAAAATGTCCTTCTTTCACAGTATTGCCTTACTTTCACTCTTGTTAAACAATTAACAAGTGGAAAAATGTATTCCCTTAGCTGTATCCAGCACAGTACTCTATAAAACAGAATAATTAAAAAGACCTTGGAGAGTGTGTGTGTGTGTGTGTGTCTTTTCTCCAGATAACAGAAATGGCAGTTTTTGACTTAAACAGGGAGCTTCAAGCCTTATGTCACTGGTGTTATGCAAAAGTTAACAGCTGACCTCACCATTAAATAAATAAAATAATGTTGAACAGAATATACAAAATTAAAAATATATATATATATATATACTGTAACACATAACCAATGTATTATGCTTTAACCTCTCTTTGCCCCCTGATTTTCCTAAAACTATTTCCGCACCATGAATATCATTCAGTTCCACATTAACAAACAAAAAAAACTACTGAATTTTGGATAATTGGTCTGGAAAGGTTGTGTTCAGCTTTTATCATTAAAGCAACAGCAGCAATGAAACTGTAATGATGAAAATTGTTACCAAGCATTGCAGGAGATGTGGGGAAATGATGTTTAGTAATCAAAAATGTCTGAAAAGGAAAAGTCATCACTCTGATACAAGCAGTTAAATGTGAGGAGTCTCTATCTACTATGCAGCAGAAACTTTAAACAATGCCTTTCCACAAATGTTTTCATTCTGGCAAATATGTTAGGAGGGTATTTTATCTGAATGGCAGTTGTGTTCTGAAGGATTTTTTTTTTTTGCCCCTGGGTAAGCAAAAAGAAAAAAAAGCAAAGCCTTTCATTTTCTGACATCCAGTGTTAACCCCATCCTATTTCATTTTAAGATGGTGTTACAGAATTAACCCTAGTGTGTACAATAAAAGATAAAGCAGAATTTGAATAACTGCAAGAGCTGTTTAACACTTCCTCCTGTGCAACTACAAGTCAGATAGCACCGCAGAACTGAAGTGTAAACTGAGTGCAGCAATGCAGAACTGAAATGTACATTATGAGTGCAGCACCACAGAACTGAAGCGTACATTATGAGTGCAGCACCACAGAACTGAAGCGTACATTATGAGTGCAGCACCACAGAATTGAAGCATACATTATGAGAGCAGCACCGCTGAACTGAAGTGTACATTACAAGTACAGCACCTCTGAACTGAGCATATGTTATGAGTGCATCGCCGAACTAAGCTTACGTTGAGTGCAGCACCGCTGAACTGAAGCATACGTTATGAGTGCAGCACTGCTGAACTGAAGCGTACATTATGAGTGCAGCACCACAGAACTACAGAGTATGCTATGAGTGCAGCACCACAGAACTGAAGCATACTTTATGAGTGCAACACCCCAGAACTGAAGCGCACGTTGAGTGCAGCACCACAGAACTGAAGCATACATTATGAGTGCAGCACCACAGAACTAAAGCGTACATTATGAGAGCAGCACCACAAAACTGAAGCTTACGTTATGAGTGCAGCACCACAAAACTGAAGCGTACGTTATGAGTGCAGTACTACTGAACTGAAGCATATGTTATGAGTGCAGTACTACTGAACTGAAGCATATGTTATGAGTGCAGTACTACTGAACTGAAGCATATGTTATGAGTGCAGTACTACTGAACTGAAGCATATGTTATGAGTGCAGCACTACTGAAATGAAGCATATGTTTTGAGTGCAGCACTGCCGAATGGAAGTGTATTTTATAACTGCAGCACCCAAGAACCCTTTCCAATTCTGCTGTTCCTATTATTTCTTTACCAGAAATGTAGTCACTTCATGGGCCTTCACCGACCTAGGTAAGTACTTGGACAGAATCTAAGCTTCCACAATTATGCTCATTTCCTCCAGTTTTACCAAGTCACTTCTTGAGTGTACTGTAACAAAACCCGATACACAAAAGACACAAACCAGACTAACATAACATCTAAACATGAAAATGAAATCATACAGATCAGAGAAACAAATAAATTCACCTAGGACAGACAATGTCAAGTAAAATCAACCAAAATAAAGTATAGTAAGAGTCATCTCCATTGCCAAAGGCAAACTCAGATAAATGAGATTTACGGTACCTGTAGAAGATAGAGCAAGATACAGCACTACTGAATTCCCAATAATACTATATTCCACATGTACTGAGTCTGAAATGCAAACTGTCAAGAGGCCAGCTTGAGGCAGTCAGTAGGTCTTTAATCCTAGAAATATTCCTCAGATGAAAAACAGGAAAATTTAACATCAGTGGACACTTAGTCCCAAAGTGTCAGCTACGAGTCTAGCATCACTCTTAAATGATATACCCTTTTGACAAACTCAGGTTTATTACCTTTAAAAAAAGATACAAGCAGGAGAAAAGGAGCAGTGCAATCTCTCAAGATAGCAGACAGCATGAACAGCCATGGCCTCAGTTTTGGAGGTGTTTAATTTCAAATGATAAGAAATAAGCCATGAGCAGAGGGGCCTCTAGGTCTTCAACAAGGGTAAGTGCACTTCTTATTTCATCTTAGGAAAGGAAGAAATAAAGTTGAATGTCAGCAGTCCATTCCCTTCCTCCTTATAAAATCTCCTAGTGGAATCAAAGGATTGAGCCCTGTGGCACTCCACAGTCAAGAGGGATACAGAAGAGATATAAATACCTGAACACATCTTTTTATGTATGAAGAGAGAGATATAAGGCAAACCATTCTAAGACCATAGAACAGAGGCACACAATAAGGTCTTAAACACCTGATCAAGATGCATGATGAACAGTATTAAATGCTGCTAAAAGGGGAAGTACTGAGTAGCACAATTGGTCTCTAGCCATAAGGATGTAACCGACAACTTGAATAAGGACAGTTTCAGTGCAATGGCATGAGAAAAACACTCACTGAAATGAGTCCATGAGCTCAATGGCAGTGTGATAAGATTCAAGCTGTACAAAGACAACCTTATCAAGAAATGGAAGGTTAGAGATTGGGCAGCAGTCATCAAGGAAACGTAGATCAAGAGATACCTTTCTGAAGGTAGAAGTCACCAGGGCTGCCTTCAACCCAAATTCCACTTTATTAAGGGCAAGTTTCAGAAATGCTTCTGTGTACCAAAGCTGGAGCTGTGTGGAGGCTGTTTGGTCTTCAGAAAGTCTGATGAAGGACTTGCTGAAAAAATGCATTGCTTTTCATAGTGCAGCGTGTGTCACAGCAAGTAGGACTCTGACACTATGAACAGTTATATTTATATGTATACCTGTACAGAAGATGAATGCTCTATAATCCAGAATGTTCTGTAAATGAAACCAGAGGACATAGTGTATACGTGACTGCATGTTTATAATGCTGGATATGGCCACACTGTGTAGTACAAACAAATTACAGAAAAATACTATTTCAGCTGATAATGTCCACTAAAGGCCTACAAATCCATCACTGTCTTTCTGATGGATAAGCAGCTGATCCTGCATAAGCAATGTCTGTTTCTTGTAGTCTGCCAAACTAACAACAAGATAACACAGCAGTAATCAGCGGGATTCACAGTTTGTTACTAGGCTAATGACCACTAGGGCCCTTACAAGCCTAGCCACATACCCCAAACCATTTGGGTCCCTAGTATCATGGAGGACATGTTAGTAGGCAGGTAGCTAAGGATTTGTATGGGTGGGGGTGTTAGTATAATACTTTTCTTATTGACGGCCTCTGTCCATAAGGGACATAGGGGCCAGACCAGGGGTAAATTTATGATTTCCTAACCAATTGTCAAGGTTTTGCTTGAATAATATCAAGGATGAACTCTGTTTTACAGGGATGGGGAGTCTATGCCAAAGTGCAGGGATCCTTTGGGACACATACCTGTCTCTCCAGCACATTCTGATTGTGTTACAAGCGAAGTTTACATCCCTGGATCTAATGTTTCTGGTGCGGTTTTGCTTTGTGCATGTGCAACCGATCGACCAGGACTGGGGCTGAGGAAGCCGTGCAATCCAGGTAAAAAAATCCCCTCTCAGCAGCCGGTAGGAACTACAGAGATGCAGCCGTTAAGTGATCAGTGTAGGAGAGGGTATTCATGCCCTGAATTCTCCTGGTGAAAAACCTTTGTGGGAGTTCCAACTATTGCAAGCATCTGGTTAGATACATGCCAAAGAGGACATTGTATTCAATGATAGGTCTGATATGTGCCAAGTAGAGTGGTACTATAACTTCCTTGGACTTGGAAGCCTGGAAGTTGGGTAACAAAGAATGGGTTTCTTATCTTAGCTATATGTTGGTCAAAAGCCAGATTGCTGTCTATATATTTTCTCAGATCCCTTACTACTGCTTCAACTCTTAGGGGTGTTTTATCGATGGAGTAATTAACTCACATTGGCAGTTTCACAAAGGGCACTATAATGCATTTTTTGGAATTGAGTGTTAGGTCATGGCTTTGGCACCAGTTATTGTCTGTGTTAAACCCACTTGCAAGATGTTTGTGTCTTTGGTGGGGGGGTGGGTATCGATAATAGCTCAAAATTTACAGTCATCTGCAGACATGGCGAGTCACAGGTCTTTAACGTTAACCTTGACTTCCAAGTAGTAGATACCAATCAGAAGGGGGCCCCAGTATGGAGACCTGGGGTACTCCACTGGTGACTGGTCTCTTGGTGTAGGTGACCTCACTTATCCTGACTTCTTCGGTCTTGTCTGTGAGCCAGACGGCAATCCAGTGAGTTATAAAAGGGTTTATGCTTATGTCAGAGAGCTTGTCAACAATACATGAGTGCGATACTGTATCGAATGCCTTAACCAGGTCAAGATATGCAGCATGCACTGTTTTACCCTTGCCCATTGCCTTGGTGACCCTCTTAAAGAAGTCTACCAGGTTAAGTATGCAGTGCTGAAGAAGGCTATTATTAAGCCGAAACCGGTTTGCTGCTTATGGATTTTTGGGTCTGCCACAACAAAATTATTTAATCACTGAAGAAGGCTATTATTAAGCCGAAACCGGTTTGCTGCTTATGGATTTTTGGGTCTGCCACAATAAAATAATTTAATTTTTGATCCTCTCCTGGTGCTGGATTTTTCTTTTGGATTATATTTATGGTTTAATCCGTGTACCTTGTCTCCCCTGAGTGGTTGGGTCTTCCCTTATCAAAGCCAAAGTGGGATGGGTCTGGTGTCTATAAGTTGTCAATATCCTTTTTAATCTTTTCCATGACCATTCGTTCCATGGCTTTGCATATTAGGCTTGCTAGACTGATGGGCCTGTAGTTCCCAGAGAAGGTTAACAGTCCACCCTTGTGGATGGGAATGACTGTTGCTGTCTTCCATTCACTTGGAAAGTAGCCCGTTTCAAGGCTGTAGTTGAACTATACCTCAAGTGGTCCTGACAGGTCACATTTTACACTATGCAGGAGGCAACTGGGTATGTTGTCAGAACTCATGGAGGTAGTGTTCCTGGCTTCACAGATTGCTGCCAACATGTGGTTTCTGCTGACAGTTAGAGAAGTATGTTGGAGGGGATTTCACCTGGTTGAGCTGGAGGGAGTGAGGGGATGAAGACTGAGCTGAATTTGTCAGTCAGCAGATTTACTGTCACCCTGATCGGTGTAGGTGGTACCATTCGCCATCAGTTCATTACACCGCTGTGTGTTATTTACAAGGTTCCGGACATAGCTGAAGAAGTTCGTGAAGGGAAACCTTAATCTGGGGAAGGTCTGGATGAGAAACTACTTAACTCATTGGTCCACGCTCACATCGATGCAAATGAAATGTTTTCAAACCACCAATATGGAAATGAAATCTAACCCCCCAGAGCATTTCAGACTCTCCCTCTCAAGAAATCCCTTACAGCAAGGGGAGATCACTACATTGTTAAAGCAAGGATGCTCATACATCAGAAAATAAATGAATACCTGTTTTTTTGTTTAAACTACATATACGTGTTATTCCTCCTCAAGACAAGGCTGCTACGACAGTCACACTGGATATTACATCTTTGTACTAACCAGTTTTAGGAATTCATTGTAAGAAAAAAGTGATGACAGATATGGTGAACCAGCAACTACTTTACAGATAAAGCAAATGACAGTAGAAGAAATGTGCAGTAGTAGACTGTGACCAAAAGGAAAGCTATAAGGTTAAAACAGGTACAAAAGGTATCATGATGCATTTCCTCAGTGAAACAAAGCTACTAAATCAAGCAGCTCTCCTGCAGCAATGAAGTGAATGGAAACAGCACATGTGCTTTTATGACTTCATGAGACAGGTACCGTTGTAGTCTTGTAATTAAACAAAGAAAACTGTAATTCTGGCTAATATGGGTAAATCAGGCCTTAATGAGGCAAAATGTGCCAGCTTCACTCATTACAGAAATACAGTAGAAAGTCGATTATCCGAACATCGATTATCTGAGACGTCAATTACCTGAAAGCAGCCTTCCAAGGTTTTCGGGTAGGAAAATCATGAAGTCTGAACATGTAAATGTTACACTTATTCACTTGTCCATGTTTTTGAGCTCGTACTAGAATAATATACTGTACCGGTTTGTACTTACAGTAAATTTGTTTTATTTTTCTTGTTTAATGTTCATCAAAAACATTTGTAGAAGTTTTTTGTCTGGTTCAGTTATATGTTTGATTATCTGAACTACCCTAGGTCTCAATTAGTTTGGATAACTGAGACTCTACTGTAAAGCATGACAATATATACAGTTGTTTTTTAAAACTGTTGTTCAGCATTATTTTGACAGACTTGCTTAAAGCAACCAAAACAAAAATGAAACTGCACATTCTCTGTTTTGACTGAGTTTTGACTTTGAAATGCAACAAAATAAGTTGACTATTTTAAACAAACTTATAATGTGCTGTTATCCGATGAATAATAGTGAAAGCAACAGAGTTCCAGAAAAAAAATAGTTTTACTTTATGGAGTCTTCTAAAGTTTTTGACTGTTAAGACCATAACAAATTTTGGTAAGATTTTAGAGAAATGAGCATAATTTCCAATTTATGTACCACCAAATAAATCTGTATGTAGGACAAGAATCAATAGCTACAACTAAAAATGAAATAGCTTACTGGTTCAGGACTAGGAAAGGTGTGACACAAGATTGTGCATTGCCACCTTACTTATTTAACTTGTTAGTAATAATGAAAACCATCAAGCACAAATGATGGGTTAGATGAATCAGATGCTGGAATCAAAATTGCTAGGAGAAATATTAACAACTTCAGATATGCAAACAGCACTCTGGAGCCTGAAGGACAAGAAGAGTAGATCAGCCTCTTGATAAAGGTGATGGACATAAGAAAAATTACATCATCTAGCCCAATCACTTCTTTGCAAATAGATTGGAAACAAGAAAAGGCAATAACAGATTTTATTTTTCTGGGTTCAAATATTGCAGTAGATGAAGTTTTCAGTCATGTAATTAAAAGATGAAAAGAAAGCTATGGCAAATCTGGATAATATTTTAAAGAGCAAAGACATGTTGTTCACAAAGGTCTGTAGAGTCAAAGATACGGTTTTCCGAGTGGTAACATATGGCTGAGAGAGCTAAACTATAAATAATTTTGTGCACTAGAGAATCCATTCTTTTGTAATATAGAGTTGGAGAAAACTTCTGAGAATTCTAATTTTCAGACCTCCAATCTGATAACAGTGATCACTAGTTCATAGGAGGTTACTAGGCTAATGGACCTGGGGCTCTTACAAGCCTAGGCCAAGAGTTTATCCCCAAAAAAGAAACCTAGTCAGCACCTGTCATCCCTGTCAATGAGGGACAAAGGTGGAACCCCTGGGACAAATTTATGGTTTCCCATCCACTCATCAAGATTGTGTAACAAAGTTTGCTGATGAGTGCATGTTAGGTGTGACTGTTAAATCCCCATATCCCCTCCAAGATTAACTGAAGTCAAATTCCTGGTGCATAGAAAACGGGCTCAAACTAAACAAGAAATGTAGCATTCTCCACTTTGGGAAGTAGAAATGCATGCTCTGTTTCTTACTGCACTGAAAACACCCATTTACCATAACAATCAGAGATCTAGGCCTATGAATTGATAGCACCTTCTCCTTCAACTATTACGTGGTGAACACAGTTAGTTGTGAAATGTAGAAGCATTTCCTATTTGCCAAGGGCACATCTTCTAAAACTAATGAAGACCCTCCGTATTCTGCCCTTGTCATACCTCATACTGAATATTATGCATGGATCTGGCTAGACATATTAAAAAACTTGGAAAACCACAGAGATGCCTAACAAAAGGAATACCTGGTTTCAAAAACTACAGGCTCCTGAGGGAAGACCTGCGCCTAACTTGCCATGACCTTACAGGTCCAGCTATTCTCATAAAAAAAAAGTCACACTGCACTTCCAGCACCAGAACAAGAGCTCTAAATAGTCATCAAGAAATAAATAAAACTACATGGAGGGAGAGAAGTTCATCATCCAGTGCCTCATGCTGCACAGGAATGTACTTCCTCAACTTGTCAAGCAAGGTGATTCCCTGTCATCCTTCAAACATAGCTTGGACAGTTTGATGGTTGCCCTTAAATTTATACCAGGACTCAGCATAAGAGTGGGTATTCCTAAGGAGTGCATGGCCTCTAGTCTGACCTGGCTTGTAGATCCTATGAGCTCACCTAGGGTGTTCAGAGTACAACTGTAACAAAGAATAGAGAGTGACGGAAGGAGTATTGCCCAGAACATTAATGCACATGTTGTGCGTATCCATCAGATGGCATTATCCTCTCAAAAGAGTGCCATCCTTTGCAAAACAATTAGCAAGGTCTTAACCATTTAGGCTAACAGTGCCAGTTGTGTTCAACTGATTTGGGATTAAGTTACCCAAAGGTCCCATTATGAGAAAAGACAAATCAATAATAAAAGAATGTAATAAACCTTGGAAGAATAGTGACGTGTCAAGGTCTGAAGAAAAGACCTCCTTAAAAAATTACATATTCAACAGGATGATGTAGCAGCTTAAGAACCAGTGCAAAGCATTATCAGCATTCTGAAGTACTGAACAAGTTCTATGTTTTACCTGTAAAAAATGTTACTTTCTTAGGCTACATCAGAGCACTGACATTATAGCTAACACAAAGAGAGTTGTGCAAAAAAAAATCATATATATTACGTTCAAGCAAGCTGGGTTAATCTTCTATAAAGATCTGTTTACCTCCGGCATAAAAGGCGAGCACCAATAACGGCATACTTAAAGCAAGTACCACATACCCACTTTCTTCGAGTATGTATAAATCCCTACATGTCACAGGCCTAACTCAAGGTAGATATCAGACAGAGATTCTGTTCTGCCCTGGCATAGGTTCTGAGTTCACATGGCATAACACTACAAGGTACTTATAAAAATGGTAAACAAGGCAGAGCTTTGAGATACCTGCTGTACTTTCCAGACACATGCCCGGAGCATGATATGGTGTATGAATCCCCTCCATCTCTTTAAGCACTGCAAAGAACCACCCTAATTATGATGCTCCCACCATGACCCAGTGCATTGAGCATCCTGTTTCAAGGTCATCTATATTTTCTTCAAACCTTTTGGCTCGCACAACCTTGTGTGACCAAAGCACCACAGTTGCTTAGTTGTGCTGCTCCATAATGGAAAGAGAATTTAGGCATCAGGTCTCTGATCCCATCAGTGTGAAACTATGCACTTCCATTCTTCAGTGCCACTTATTCCAGAGGAAACATGTACTGTCCTAGTATGATCCGCCAGCTTCAGCTATCATTAAAGCTATTCTGATTTCTAACGGCAACTGCCTCCTCAGTTTGTGAAGTCTCACGGCAATTCTGGGAGTGCTGAAACAGCAACAACTAGACAATCCCCTTCTCTCTTCCTGAAAAAGATGGCCTCCCTCTCTAAATATGGTCCAACCCACTTCAGCATTCTTCTTAATTTTTGAGGCCAGAATGTCAGAGACACCCATTATGCATCACTGAAACTTGAACTTCCACAACAGCATATAAGAGCAAGCCATTCTAATATGGTACCAACCACCTGTAGTAACCATGCCAGCAGAAAATGAAAGGTAGACAACATAAGATAAATAACAAAACCATAAAATCTGCAATTTCAGTTCCTACCTATGAATACGTACGTATAAGAAAAGCAGAAGTCATGCCAATGCAGCTTTATTTTCTCTCTACCTTTTTATAATATTTCTGGCTCAGAACTCTACTAGTTCTCAACTCGAAAATTTGTTAGTTTCAGATATGATGGCACTAGAGCATGTTCAACACAACTGTACAGTATGCAATTATACTCAATATATAAATCAGTCGGCTGAATGCCATCATAATAAAGGGTCTATATTAAAATCGAGAAGAGGCATTACATCGAACGCCTCTTCAGCGATACAAAGACCAAACGCACAAAACTGCGAATGGTCAAAACAGCGATTTCTTTCCCTGGGAAACACAAACACAAACTATTTAAAACATAACTAAGTGGGGGGCACCCCCAACATGGGGGGCTGTGCCTCCCACACACTCCCTAACTCAACATACCAACTCTGAGATCATACTACAGTGGGGTAAAGGGCAATGATATGGCTCAGGCCAAGCGATATTTTTCACTGGGGAAAAAAAAAAAAATCGCTGGCCTGAGCCTTCGCTATTTACAGACTTCGATCTTCATGTGTCGCTGAAGAGGCGTTCAATGTAACGCCTCTTCGTGATTTTAATATAGACCCATAATAAAGGCAACAGGTATACTACTTTTGCTGGAATGCCTCAAACTTCTAATCCTTGCAGATAAATGAAATCATTTAAGTGAATGTCCATCATTCGTATAAGCAACATTAACTTTGGAAACATCTGACGGTTAATGGCGTATTTGAGTATTACACACAAAGGTGGAAGAAAATGCATTAATGCTGTGCTGATACTACTGTACGCACAATTACTGATGATGGCTTTCAGCCTTTCGTTTTATATATATATATATATATATATATATATATATATATATATATATTTATATAGTGTGTGTGTGTATAAGCATATATGCACACACAACCAAATACATTGGGATTTGTATAAAAGCATACCAGATTTGCTCATGTTGTATAAATGAGTATCAGTGAAAAGACCAAAGTGACCCACATGGGAAATCAAATCCATGGAAAAACAACAGGAGAAAAAGCCCATTTCTGGTGTAAGGCAGTTTGAGTTAAGTAGCAAAAGTTACTGGTGCCTGCAGTTGTCTGGCTTGCTGCCTTAATCACAATCGTTTGACGTTTTTCCCCTGTGTAATGCAGCGGTAGCATATCAGATCCCTGCAGACGCTAGAAACTGAAGGCAAAGGAAAGAAAAGCTTTGACATTCTGTCACTGGGATGACAGGACAAAACGGCCTGCAATAAACAATAGTCTCAGCAGTGTAATTTGATGCATTGAGCTCTTAAGCTTCAGCAGATGCTGGACCCAGCTTGGGATACGAGATAAACAGAATTTACTTCTGAGAATGTAGTGTGGCACATGAAACCAAAGAGGAGGGCCTGCATTGCTGAAATCAAGAAAATAACCCACAGGCTCCTTAAAGCTTGCTTCAATTCAGTTAATCTTCAGGGTACAGCAACAGGAAAGATTTATGCAAAATAGAATTACAAATGGTCAAAAGTTTATAGTACTAGCTACACTAACATACAGTAATAGTAATAGTTTTCAAGCCATGAATTTTTCTCTCTTGAATTTTGCATGTTATTAAACAAACAGCCCCCAATAACAGCATTCAATCCGTCTTCTACAACTGCTTGTCCAGCTAGTCTGGACAGGCTCATGATATGGGTTATAATGATCTCAGTATGTATTCAGCCCTCATAGGTAAGAACAGCAGCTTTGGATTTTAGAGCTTTTCAGCTCTACATAAAGCTGTCTAGGTAGGAGACGGAAAGTACTATGGATAACAGACTTCCTGTTTTGCAGGATGTGAGGTTAGCATTTAAGAACAGGATGCCCAGTCCTGAATACTCAGATGCTCATCAGTTATTTAGAATCTGTTTGCAATGGGATATCCATGTTTAGGCTGCAAGCCTGTTTTTTTAATAGGATATCAGTGGGGACAAGGACAGCTGCAGTCACTATTAGCAAACAATGACTAAAGTTACAGCCAGTGCATTAATAATGTTTTCAAGGTAATATCAGGTTTTTACATTAGTAAAAAAAATTACCAAAAGAAATGTGGAACAGTTTGTAGAGGTTAGAATGAGAACGGTCCTTAATGCTGTGGAAGGAAAAAACAGAGTAAATTACTTATGGTGCAAGAATGTATACTTCATGGGTCATTTTTTTTTCAATATGGCACAGTATGACATCAAGCTGTAAGAAATAACAGAGCACTAAATCTGAATGTCTAGTTATATCTATTTTTCCTGTAGCAGCAATGACATAGTTATAAACATCTAATTAGCCAGCCAGTCCCATGATGAAAAGGGAATGCAATGTTGTTTGTCTTTTTGGCTTTTCCCTGTTAGTGGTTGCCACAGCGGAACTCCGGTCTGCTAATGACTGGCAGTAGATTTTTATGGTGCTGAGTTGCCAGCCCAACGCCCAACCTTCAGCGAAGGCACGCCCATTCACGTCTTTCGGAGGCCACTCAACCGCGGGGAGGACATGCAGATTCCACACAGAAGGCACTCCAGCCGATAATCGAACAGGAGAACCTCTTGCTGTGAGGCAACAATGCTACCGCTGTACCACCGCTGCTTGTAAATATCCCTATTATCTGTACAATATAGTTAAACACATGCACACACACACAACAGCAGCAATCTGAAGAAGCTGTGAATAAGTACGTGTGTGTGTGTGTGTGTGTGTGTGTATATATATATGTATAGCGGTGGTGGTGCTGCGGTAGCGTTGTCCCCTCACAGTAATCAACTACCAATCATTAGCGTACCGGAGTTCTGCTGTGGCGACCCCTAACCGGGAAAAGCCAAAAGACACAACACACACATATATATATATATATATATATATATATATAGAGAGAGAGAGAGAGAAGGAGAGAGGCAGTGAGAAATATTTAAAAATCACATGGAAAACTCAGTCAAGTTAGAGTTTTCACTGTGTGATACTCCAAACCTCCTGTAATGGAGGCCAATGGGATATATGCAAATGACCCAAGCATTTTTAAAGAACAGCCAAACTATCCACTTAGGCTGTGCTGATGAGGTCAATAAAAATGCAAAAACATGAATGTCCACAGCTAGTGGAGTTTGGCTTTTTTGGCCTGAATGAAGCCATAAAGACTTAAAAAGTAAAAATGTCATTTACATTTAGAAGCCATGTAGCTGAAACACAATGTCCTTAAGGGGTATTTGCATATGCCTCACTGGCCTCCATTACAGGAGGTTTAGGGTATCATACTGTGAAAACTCTAGCTTGGATGGGGTTTTTTTTTTGCAGTTTTCAGTGAATGGTTTGAATTGGATATATCGATTCACACACACACACACACATATATATATATATATATATATATATATATATATATATATATATATATATATATATACACACACACACACACATATATATATATATATATATATATATATATATATATCTATACATATATATGGGTCTATATTAGAACATCGAAGTTTCAAAACTTTGAATGTTCTAATATCGAACCCTATTCAGCAAAAGCTGAAAACATCGAACATACATAACAGCAAATTTTTTCCTAGGAAAAAATTTGCTGTTTCAATTCTATACACACAAACACACGGCCCTAACTCTCACGCCCACACACAAGCGCACACCAACCCCCCGCCCCTACTCTCACTAACCACCTAACCCTACACTACACACAACACAACACACATACAATTAACCATCATACACTCAATCGCTGTGTGTGTGTGTATATATATATATATATATATATATATATATATATATATATATATATATATATATATATATATATATATATATATATATATATATATATATATATATATATACATATATATATATATGGGTGGCCACAGCGGAACTCCAGTCCGCTAATGTTTGGTAGTGGATTTTTATGTGCCGAGTTACCAGCCCTGATGCACAACCTTCAATGAAGGCACGCCCATTCACGCATGCCTCCACACAGAAGACGCTCTAGCTGAGAATCGAATGCAAAGTCGTCCTGCTGTGAGGCAACAACGCTACTGCAGCACCACTACCGCAGGTACAAAATTCAACATACTGGTATGTATCATTTTTGGAAAATCACTTAGGGGAAAACTATCAAACACAGAAATAACCCAAAAGACAAAACAAAAGTAAAATAACAAAAACAACATGCATACACTGTGAATTCAAATACATTACTAAGACTGCATTAAAAAATGCAAATGCGGATTCAGGGTTGTGACAAAATCTATAAAGCACTAACACTCAAATTTAACTACATTACCTGATCAGCAATTCTGAAAGACATCCAAAAAAGGTAAAATATAACCTACTGATGAAAGTGAAAGCCATAAACCACCTAAGTAGGATATTAAGTACTTTGGGAAGAGTTTGGGAGGGAATAACAAGCAAAAACAGTCTCCATTGCAACAAAACACAGACACACTAACCCCTGGTGTCAAACTACAGACTTGTATACACAAATTCAGTAGAAAAAACAGACATTGACTAAAATTGTAAATCTGAAGATACAGTACACAAAAGTAAGATACTGCATGAATACAAATAACATATTAATATAGAACACCCAGTTAAATAAAGGTGACAAAGATACCATCAGCTAAACGAACTTAAGAAAAAAACAATGGGAGGTAGGGAGCATTGCCCTTTATATGCATGTCTTTTTCAAGTCAAGGGAGCTGCCACTAAAATGACTCCCTTGTAAATATTTCAGGATGCATTAAGTATGTCATCAGCTAAAATAAATTCAAAATGATGGAAGTGAGGGAGAACATTAGTGTTTGTATGTACAAGTCTTCCAAGTTCATGGAGATGCCACCAAAATTATTATTCATCTGAATATTTTTGAGATTATCTGAAAAATAGTGCACATGTTTGTGAAGCACTATACTAAGGATATGTAGGACACTTCTCCATCTAGACTCATCTGTCAAAACGCATATAAGGTGTTATGTAACACTAGCATCCATTTATAAACAAGAGTTTGCCAGAATGGCCCTTAAATGACTACCCAAAAAATGCCAAACCAAAATTCGACACTGTTAAAATGTTATAACCCTACACTGCAATCAATTAATTTAAATGGACAGAGGAACTACTATACATTAAAATATAATATAATATATATAATTATCATTCATAAAATTCAAACTGAAAAAAATACACATGCGTATTTTTAAGTGTAATAAGGCACTTAGGGTTGTGCATGGTAAAGATATTACTGCACACCCAGGGACAGCAAGGAACTTGCCCATTCTGGCTTGTGACTCAACATCCCTGAGCATGTGGTAATGTCTGTATCTGTATCATGCATACAGTACGGCATGCACACACCTTCAAGCCTTACAGCATACTTAACAGCAAAATAAGATGGTGGTTCTCTTCAGTAAAATGTTGGAATAACAGAAAAAGTCAAAACTAATATAAAATTGTAATTATTTCTACAGTCAATATGCTGCCTATAAATCCTTGTACAATAAATAAATACAACCTGGGAAATGTATCTTTAATAGAAGTACCTTTGGATGACAGAAGTACTAACCAGCAGGTGGTAATAATGATGGGGAAGACAGCCCAGAGATCACAGAGTAACAAACACTGGAAAAGACAAACTCTATATATCTGTGAAGAGAGTGACGTGTTTCTTCATGACAGATTGCCAAAGAGAGAGAGAGTGACAGACCTGGTACTACCTATTCACGAGTAAGCTAGAAGAACGGACTTTGATGTAATGGATCTTGAACTCAGCAGACATTTTGTTAAAGGTATTACTGCTTCTCTTTTGTCACAGACCAAAGAAGCTAACTGCCCTGGAAGATCCAGACTGTGTGCTGCTTACATAAAATGTTTTTTATATAAAAAAATGCCTCAGCTGTATTATTTTCTTATAAATATATATATAAAAACATGTCCAAAATAACTACTTCCAGTTAACTGCAAATAATAGTCCCTGACAACAGTCTGGCTCCTTTGTAACTGGCCGTCAAAATTGTGATCACAAATGGAGTGAAAGCATTTGACACCAAATACCATTCAAAGTGAAAAAAATAAAAAAAAGCATTTCTGCAAGGGGGAAAGAGACCCCCTCCCCCCACTGTATCAGCTCCCCAGGACAGCACAAGCCAGCAGATGCACACTAATGATTGCTCATGTAGGAGTCAGTCATTAGTGTGCTGAACAAAAGCCTGGCTCTAGCAAGTAAATATGGCCAATTTTCGATTCAAACATTTCTGGATGTTTAGCAGTCTGCAACTCAGTTCAAGGCAGACTGTTTTATTTGCTTGTTCATTCACTCACCACGCCTTTGTATGTGCTTCTCCATAATGCAGCCATGCTGTACAAGCCATCCATTAGGAAAAGTAGCTAGCGCCAGCTCAGTCATTCTGGAGAAGGCAAGCAAAATGTTCTGCTGCACTGCTGACACTAACAGGTGAGTTGAGGGATTGCAGGACACAGCTACTGGGTCAGTGTGGGTAAATGCTGCACATAAGCCAGGAGCTGACATGCGATTGCTCACAAAATGAATGACAGCAGCAGTATACATGGAAGGCACTGGCCATCCCACAGTTGGGTCAGATACCTGGGAATAGAAGCCACACATGAACACAAGATCGCCTACTCCCTAATGTCTGATTCTCAACTCCTACAGGAAAGAATGGGCTCAAATGTGCTCACCCCTAATAAGGAACAGATGAAGCATAAGGCTTTCCCCACTGCAAGCAACCAATATATTGGGTTTTTACTCATACAAGAATGAATGGGTTGTTTGACTGTAGGAGTGCCTGATGGTGGCCATGCAGAAAGATAAAAATGGAATGAATTAAAAATAGAAATAATTCAGCTATACATAGACTAGACATAATATGCAGTATACATCTTTTTCAAACTTCTTAACTTATGGCACCACAGCACCTCCTTTATTTACTCCATACTGCATCAGAGGCACTCTAAAGACAAGTCAGTATGGGAGAGAGAGACCCTTCTCATCTTGATTGGCCAAGTCATCCTCACCCCTTTTTTATTGCAAATATTGTAGATAGTCTCTGCCTCTTGGCCTTTTGGCTAAGATCAAGTGTTTTTACTTACTATCTCATATATTCTATGACAACTGCAAGATCAAGTGTTTTTACTTACTATCTCATATATTCTATGACAACTACTGTATATACTGTGAAACAGCTGTTGTACACAGTTGTAACACTGACATGCTTCTGGTATTCTTACTCCTTTTATGGATGAAATAAGTCATCAGATTTTTGCATCTAATCTTGCTTTTTTCTAACTTTTGATAATGCTTCTTCTCAGCTGAGTCTGAAATTGTCCCATGCACACCTTTGCTCTAGCCTAACAGAAATATACAGACAGACAAGCATGTAGACAACAAAATGAATTCATTGACATTCTTTGGGGGAAGTAGGAGAAAATAGGCTTCTGTTTGGAATGCTCTATAGCTCATTCCAAATATAAGAAAATGGTCAAAGTACATAATCCAAAAAAGTATTTTCTGTCCCCAAAGCCTGTATGACAGCATTCAAACTGTAAATCCAGAACAGACTTGCATATATTCTGTCATACCTCTTTCTAATCTGACACAAATAACTGCACTTTTGCCAAATCATTTTTCTTCCCTTCTCAGGTCTTATTTTTATTGCACATGAAAACTTAATAGTTTCTGCAGTGATAAATGCTATATGGAAAGGGTCTTCCTCAGCTAGTGTCCCAAGCCTAAACCAAGAGTGAACGTGTACTTCTGAGTGTTGGAATTTCACAGATTCATTTTTTCTAACCTGTTTTAATTATTGAGGTAACAGTAAATGTCACAGTCAAAGTCAAAGTAAACTTTATTGTCATACAGATCAACACAGAGGAAGAAGTGTATATCACTGCATGAAATTTCAATCTCAGGCTTGTACCATATAAATGACAGTTTACAGAAGGGAGATAGATTAAATTAATAAAAATTTTTAATTAAATAAAACAATAAAAAAAATACAAAAAAGTAAAAGTAAAACAAATTTGAAAGTTCTACTTACATCAGAAAAACAACAAATACAACAGCAGGAATAGACTCAGTAAAAATATAAGGATATGCAAAAAACAGTACTATAATAAATAAGAGAGGTACACATGTAAACTTACCCACCACCAATATATACCATAAACTTACAGTTCACAGTTTTCCTAGTACAGATAGAGATGTATGAAGTGAGCCATTCACAGAGTTTATGTAAACAATGACATATGTACACAAATAATGTTTTACCCATGTAGAGCATTAGGCTATGGGTTTGTTATTCAGCAGTCTGATAGCATGTGGGAAGAAGCTGTTATGGAATTTGGATGTCGTGCATCTAATGCTTCCGTAGCGCTTCCTTGTTAGCAGGAGTTTGAACAGTCCATGACCCGGATGGTGTACAGAGTAGGAATTAGCAGAGTAAAGTTCTTCCTTGCATGGGGGATGGGGATGGCTTTTTCAACAGCATAATTGATATGGAAATGTTATTTATAATGCCAATCAGTGCAGTGGATTTTGTCCACAGCAAAAAAAAAAAAAAGATGTGAAATTGTTACTTTCAATGTCAACTGATACCTATAGTCTTAGAATTTCTGAGTACTGAGCTCTGCATTTTGAAAAACATACTATATTCGAGGGAAAATATACACATATATTGTTGCTGAGTCAAATGCAGCTAGCAGAATCAATGTCAGAGGATTAGTGGGATGAGGGCAACAGAAAAGCCACTGGTAACATTTCTTCCTTTGGTTAGAAATAAGTGGATGTAATACTGCAATGCTAGCCTCCTGGTAGATGCCAGGGGGCAATTATCAGCCCAAAGTAACAGTGAGCAAATGGATTCTGTCACAGTCAGTGCTGTGATCAATGTTTGTCAATATACAGTTTTGACCGAGAACATGTAGAGTTACGTTCAAATGCAAAAAGAAACTACACAATATCACAGGTCCTCCTTTCTACAGATTCCTAACCCTTTTTGCAAGTACCAATATCTTGACAACATAAATATTTTCTCCATCTGGAAATGGAAGACACAGCTACCAATGGGTCATGCAAGGGCATAAATCTCCAGTTTTTCAGCTCATATTTTTGTTTTCTGACAAATCACTGTGATTTGAAGTCACTAAATAATGACATACATTTCAGTTTCAGACTTCAAATCTTTCAGAAAATGCATGCTAACACAATTTTGTTATTGTAGCAACTTTCTAAGTTTATAAGAGTAGTATTTAAAATCTGTCCCTATTTTTGGGGGTTCACCCCCCCCCATTTTTAGGCTTTGTCCAGATTTCTTGAGCTAAGTGGCTGGGAGGTATGCACCAGAATAATGTCCAAAAAGCACAAGGGCAAAGGAAATAGGAGTTACATGGTGACAGGACCATTATATAAGCCAGACATTGGCAACCTATGGCACACGTACCAAACGTGGCATGTGGAACAATTTTCAATGGCACACTGAGTGAATTGAAATACAGTAATTATGATCTCATAAAAAATTGAACCGAGAGAGAGAGTGAATGCATGTATGAAAGCAGAAGTGACTGTGTGTAACGGATCGGAGAGTGAGACAGTGAGTGAATGTATGTATGAAAGCTGAAGAGACTGTGTGGGTGAGCGATTGGAGAGAGTGAGCGAGTGAATGCATATATGAAAGCTGAAAAGACTGTGTGGGTAAGTGATCAGAGAGAGTGAGTGAATGCATGTATGAAAGCTGAAGAGACTGTGTGTGTGTGTGTGTGTGTGTGTGTGTGTGTGTGTGTGTGTGTGTGTGAGCGATCAGAGAGAGACAGAGAGTGAGAGCGAATTAATGCATGTATTAAAGCTAAAGAGACTGTGTGGGTGAGCGATCGGAGAGAGAGTGAATGCATGTATGAAAGCAGAAGCAACTGTGTGTGAGAGAGACTGGAGAGAGAGTGAATGCATGTATGAAAGCTGAACAGACTTGTGTGGATGAGCGATCAAAGTCAGAGAGTCAGAGAGAGAGAGAGAGAGAGAGAGAGAGAGAGTGTGAGTGGAATGCATGTACGAAAGCAGAAGTGACTGTGTGTGTGTGTGTGTGTGTGTGTGTGTGTGTGTGTGTGTGTGTGTGTGTGTGTGTGTGTGTGTGTGTGTGTGTGTGTGTGAGAGACAGGTTGGCACACTGAATGACTTTGGAACATTACTTCGGTACAATACTACTAAAAGGTTGCCGACCCCTGATGTAAGCAGTAGGAATGACAAAAATAAATACAATTTCATGCACAAAGTGCATTCTTCAAAGACAATATAATGAACTCTTGTAAGTAAGGTATAAAATATACAGGGAACCACTATAATAATTATTCTTACATTACAAAGGCGAAAAGGAAAAGCAATAACAGTACAATATCTGGTAGTGCAGAGGACTGAGGCTATGAGCTGGTAACTAGCTGCTTCCTATAGTCCATGGTTTGAGTTTCTCAGCCTTGATTTGCTGAATGTGTGACTTTGAGCAAATCACTTAACCAGTGACCAAGGTAAATGGGGGATTGGCTTGACTCTTCAATGGTCTGCATGACAGCATGCCTAGTAACTACATACAAACCATTGTCAGGCATTTCAGCCAGAATGAGTATAAGCAGCTTAACTTTCCCTAAATCAGGAGAAAAGACAACTATATGGAAAGGTAGAAAGAGGGAGATAAATAAAAACAAATCCTAAGATTATGCAAACAGTAAGATTGAACATGAGCAATCATAACTCATATCACTGCTATGTAGCACCCTTTTCAATTCCAGTTTAAAGATAACCAGTATTGTTTATCTCTCTGACAGAAAGGTGCAATGATATTCACAAAGGAAGAAAGCATGTCTGGAAAAATAACCTTTCATTAGTATGAGAGAATGAAATGCGCAGGTAGTTGTGCCAGCAATAAAATAAGCATTCTTCAGACAGGAAGCTATCATCTACATGAACCACTCTCTCTGCGCTGTGGTAATAATGCCTGCTAAACTGTATAGTTCTACATGATCATCCCTGCTTTTCGTGACACACAGAAAATATATCGAATAACCAAAGTATGCACAACGCACCACATTTCCAAATCACTGACTTAATTTATGATACATTTCATCAAAACAGTTTGTTGGTATGGTTTGTGATGTAAAATGCTTGCAACTAGGATTGTGTTGGTGTGATTCATTTTCATTCATATAAATGTATGATTGCTAATGTTGTAAGTGATGATTTAATAAAGATGTTTCTTGTTTAAAAAAGGGTCAGGAATTGAATAATTTACGTAATGTTTCCTATATGATATATAGCAATATATGTAAAGTATAATGTTTGTTAATGTTGATTTAATACAGTTTGATTACTTCTCTATAAATATAAACTTGCCTGTGTCACAAGTGATAACTCAATAAAGGAATTTAAAAAAATCATACATGAAAGAAAACATGGTTCCTTTTTTTTCAGTATCTGCGTTCTTTCATGCAGTCAACTCCTGATATATACACACACACATACACACAGATTTTATATATATATATATATATATATATATATATATATATATATATATATATATATATATATATATATATATCATTACTGTGGCGCCTGATAATATAAATGATGCAAATCATCATATAAACATCCTTAATAAAAATGAAACAGTCAAACTGCACATAAAATGTCATATTACAGGGAAAATGTGCATCACAGCTACAGAACCGCCACATCCATTCACGGGATCACTGCTTAGATGACAGCATCTCATAACTAAAATATAGTTTAATGAAACTAAATGAAAAGTCATGTAGTTAAAAAACCTTTGCTATTAAAATTCACCAGCCTCCTACATCTTTCAGTCTTACCAAAACCTAATCATTTTCTGATTCAGCCATTCACTGACACGTTAAGATAAAAGGAGGTCTTCTAAGATAAAGGCAATTACACTTGGTCTTGTCACCTGTAAAATATCTATTTTGTTGATTTTGTGAAAACTGTACTTCAGAATAAAGGTGAATACCTTCAATCAACCACCTATAAGACGCCCAGCTTCGTTGATCCAATGCTTTCATTTACAGGAAAATGTTCAAGTACCTTGCGTTTAAAGTGAGAGAAGAAATGTGACATTTGGAGGGAAATGTCATTGTGTTTCCTCAGTGGAACACCATGCTGTCAAATGTACAGCTCTGGAGAATTTCAATGATGCTTCAACATACCAAAGGACAGCGAACAGATACTGAGACATGAACAGTTTCAACATTTTCATACTGTCAGTGTTTAAAATGATGAAAGACCTTTGTAATTCTTTATCACTACCCTTTACACTAGATGACAGTCAAGAAGCTACATCTTTGATAGACTTGTCATTTTATCTTCTCAGAATCCAATGAACTCTATAAAGCAGAAAGAAAACTACGCTGCTTACCTGTAACAGCAGTTTCAGAGGCAACAACCAGTTTAAACTAGCTCTTACAAGGTATAAAACTATAGCTATGTACTGCTTACTACAGAAAGTTTGAATATTAGCAAAAATCCATCTTTGTATGACAGAACAGGACAGGACTATGGCAGTGTCACAGTGCTCTCTAACATAAACTGCCATTCTACAGCCTCGAGTAAAACAAAAGTGGCATTGGAAAATATTGTTTTCTTTTACTTAGTACTGTGTATATTGCCATCTATAAAAGAACATTAACATGCCTGTCTGGGTTAACCATCCTCAACACAAGTGAAAAAGACAGCCAAGGGCAAAGCAGCCAAAATCATTTAAGTGCATGGGAAGCTCCCCCAGGATGCTACACCCTCATACTCACAGGTCACCCTACAGCTGTTTTGCTTGAAACAGAATACTACTGTTATATTCTAACTGCAAAAGGTTCATTCATAACCAAAATTTCTGAAAGTGAACATGATGGAAAAAATCTTAAAACAGAATGCGTTGAGCTTCTCAAAATTACCTTCAAAAGCGCATCAGAAGCACAAAACTTTATGGATACTCAATGGAAATAAAGTCTACAAGTACAATTAGAGAATGAATGGAAAGAAAAAAAAAACAGCAGAATATTAATGTAAGGCATGATGAATGTTAAAGAATTACAATGTACTACTCTCTCATTTATCACTCATTTAAATACATGTTCATGATTTTACTTCAAAATTTTGCAATGTTCTGCTAAAATGTACGATCTTGTAAATAAATAGTGACAGTTAAAAGTAACAAATAGTACCTTATATAACAGATATAGACATCTTAGTCTTCAAGAAATGTGACTAGTACTAATCATCACTCTGTCTACTTAACAGTGACAGTCTCAGTTTGCAGATTAAGTCTCTTTGCCACAGCAAAAATAGTCTGACTGTTTTGATCACAAGTAAAATAATGTATTTAGGTGACGTAGAATGTACTTAAATACATTAAACAGTGTTGTGAAAATCCTTCAGTACTGGTAAAGATATAAAGTAGTCCACCATTTGCAATAAGAAGTTTTTGCCACTTAAATTTACTTTCTGGTTTACTGACAGGGTTTTTATACATTTTATCTGATGTTATTAATCGTCATTCATTCCTTACTGATGGGTGTCGGTTCCGTCCTTGGAACCGAGTCAGCCTTATAGCAAGCTCGTGCCAGACAAAAAACTCTCAAGCTAAGCTTTACCCATAGTGCCCCTCTCCCTGTTACCTCAGATCTCATTTGCCACGTACATATCAAGACATGTCAAGCCAGCTCTCAGCTAAGTACTATAAAAATTATTATAAATCCTCCGTTTTCTACAGAATTTCTCTCTTTTACTTTTGTAAACCTTTCTCTTATTACTCGCTAAACTTTTACCTTTGTATGTGAATTTTTTCTTCTTACCAACTTGGTAATCTTAGTACCATCGTTGGTACAGGCCTTCCCTCTCTCTCTCTACTTCTTTCCCCTTACCTCTTGAGATAGTCCATATATCATTGTTGGTATTCTTCCTTGACTTCCTAAAAAAAAAAAAAAAAAAAAATATTTTTCTCTCCCTCTTTCCATTTAAAGTTTGCACTTTGTACTGCATTTGTATCTAATTTTGTTGATATTTGATAAACAATTTACTTAAGTTGTTCCCGGCATGTCTGAGAAGAAAGGGACAACAGGATTCAAGCAATACGACCAATGCGGTCACAAAATGCCTAATTCAGACACTTGTGTATCTTGTTTCTAATGTCTGGGTGTTCCGCATCTCTCTGTTCAATCACCTTGTGACATTTGTAAAGGGTTCAGTTCTCGTACCCTAAAGGAGAAGAAAAACAAACAGATTTTTAAAGGCCTATTAAAAACACCTTTTTCAGATGCTATTTCTGGGTTGGAGGGCTCACCCACTCCAAAGAAAGAACACAAAAAAAGAAGTCATTCTGTTCCTTCTTCACCTCTTCCTGGTGATGGAAAGTCTGAACCCAAGCCAAAAATTCCTAAACTGGCACCAACGACTTCGGCTCCGGGGCCTTAGCCGCCCCCCACGGTGCCGCCCTCGTTTCTGAAGCTGCATGCATCTATTTCAGTGCCATCATCAGTAACACTGGCCACGGCACAGTTAATATCTACTGCACAAACTATATCTTCAAGTAGTACTTCAGCTCCATCCTATTCGGCAACAACAATATTAAATCCAGCACCGGTCACCCCCCCCCCCCAACATGTTACTGGTCTTGAGGCCATGGTGCTGATAAGAGAGCCTGTTCCTCGGACCAGATACTTTCCCACGGCAGAGCCATTCTTTGAGCAACAATATAGCCCTTTTTTGGAATGGCCCGATTCTCCATCAGGGATATCAAATTTGTCAATCAAACAAAATGCCGGATGGTCACGGTTCAGTCTATCCTACCCTTCCTGGAGAAAGAAATTTGGATATGTATTACCACATAAAAATGGACAAAAGCTCCAGAAGATTTCTTCGCTTCTGGCTGGGAGCCAATCATTACTAATTCAAGGCACTGCCCTTTGCACTCTCTACAGCCCCCAGAGTGTTCACCAAATGCATGGCAGTGGTAACAGCAGCTCACTTGAGACTACAAAGATTCTGAGTGTTTCCGTACTTAGTTGATTGGCTCCTTACCACCCCCACCAAGCATCTACTGTTTACAGCCTTAAACTACACTCTAAAACTAGCAAAATCCCTAGGAATCTCTATAAACGGGGAGAAATGCAAGTTGACTCCTTCTCAAACCTTAGAATTTATAGGAGCAAATTTTGATACCCGATCTTGCCTAGTCTCCCTGCCAGATCACAGATTAGAAAGACTGAGGTCCCAACTCCAGGTGATACTCTCTCAAGACAAGGTTCCAGCTCGGGCTGTCCTCCAACTTTTAGGATCAATGGCAGCATCAATTACAATAGTTCCCCTAACTGATTACACAAGAGACATCTTCAGTGGCTCCTGCTAACACAGTGGTCCCCTTCGCACCATCCTATGTCCTTTCAGATCTGCATAACAAAGTGATGCAAACAAGATTTAACTTGGTGGATGAAGCCAGAAAAAGACTTATGGAGTCGCCCTTTCTCCCCATCTCAGCCCAAGACCACAGTGACCATGGACGCTTCCCTGATAGAGTGGGGGGGGGGCATTTTTAGGGAAAGATGGTCCAAGGCACTTGGTCGACCATGGAGGCCAACTGCACATCAATGTTCTAGAGGGCAGTGCTTCCAGCATTGCAAGCATTCCAATCTGTCCTCCCGTCAGGGAAAAAGAAGTTATGTCTTACCATAACGTTCCATCTGTATTGTTGATCCTCGTTCAGTCATTACACATGGGTATCGTTTCCGCCGGCCATTTTCCAAGCTCGCGTCAGCTTCAAACTCTCTAGCTAAACTCTTACCCACAATCCCCCTCTCCCTGTTACCTCAGAATGAGTTTGCAAGTCAAAGAAGGTAGAGGCTACCTCTGGTCAAATAACCTAAGAGAACCGGATGGTGAGATCCATTAGAAACCATAGGAGGGGGAAGGAGGGAGGGTCATAATGACTTAACGGGGATCAACAATACAGATGGAACATTATGGTAAGACATAACTTCTTTATCTGATATTGTTAATCCTCGTTCATTCCTTACGCATGGGACAGAGTCCCCAGCTACCTCTATTCCTGGGAGGCTCTCATGGAAGGACATTCCTGAGCACCATAGAATCGAAAGATGCTCTTCCCCTGGAGGCCAAATTGAATTTGTAATTATTGATGAAAGTATGAGGCATAGCCCAAGTTGCAGCTGCACAGATGTCATGTAAAGAAGCTCTGGCATGGAAGGCAACAGAAGTTGCCACCAACCTTGTTGAATGCACTTTCATGGTAGTAGGCAACGAGATATTACATTGTATATAAATAAAGGTCACACAGTCCTTCAACCATCTAGCTAATGTGACCTTAGCAACAGCAGATCCTAATCTAGGTCCAGAAAAGGCCAAAAATAATTGGTCAGATTTACGAAAAGGTTTAGTCCTGTTTAAGTAAAAATGGATTTGCCTGTGTATATCTAGGGTATATAGGCAATACTCTCCTCTGTTTGAATGATTGGGAAAGAAAACTGGCAATTCAATGGCTTGATTAATGGACATTTCAGAGATCACTTTAGGCAGAAATGATGGATTAGTTCTTAGAGACACTCTATCTCTATGAAAAATCAAGTATGGACTCTTGATACATAAAGCTTGAAGCTCAGAAATACATCTGGCAGAAGTAATGGCGACCAAAAACAAAGTTTTTCATGACAAATACTTGAGGTCGCATGAAGAGGCTGGTTCGAAAGGTGACATTGTCAGAGCTTGTAGAACTAATGATAAATCCCATGGTTGAATAGGTTCTCTAAAAGGTGGCTTCAGATGATTCACTCCTTTTATGAAGGTCTTGCACAATTTATAAGACATAAGAGAGGAATCTTGGACACCCTCATGAAAATTAGAAATTGCAGCCAAATTAACTCTAATGGTGGAGGCCGATAGACCCGATTGAAACAGGTCGGCCAGATGGTCTAGTATTATTGACACTGGTGCTGAAAAGGGGTCTACTTGTTTATCTTTCAGCCAACAGGTAAATCTTTTCCACTTGCTCAGATAAGTAATTCTAGTGGAAGACTTATGAGAAGCAATGAGAATATCACGTACTGGTAAAGAAAGATCATTCTGCCTGGCAGTCAAGGGAATTGGAGTAGCCAAGCCGTGAGCTTCAGGCTGTTTAAGTTGGGATGAATCAGGTTCTGTGGATGAGAGATTAACTCTGGGGTTGGATGGAGAATCCATGGTCGATCTAGTAGGTGAGGCCAAAGGAAGGAGAACCAAATCTTTCGAGGCCAATATGGTGCTATGAGGATGACCTTGCTCTTCAACCGACGGGCTTTCTTCAGAAACTGGGGAATGAGGGGAAAGGGTGGAAATGCGTAAAAAAGACCCAAGGGCCAATCGTGGACTAGAGCATCTCTGGGTGACTGTCCCGGGGGGGGAATCAGGGTGAAGTAGTTGCTGCATTTGTAGTTGGTCGGGGATGCAAAGAGGTCGCAGCAAGGACGGCCCCAGCGGTGGAAGATCTCCGCCGCTATCAAGGGATTCAGGGATCACTCATGAGGTTGAAGAATGCACCTGCTGAGTCTGTCTGCTATCATGCTGGAACTCCTGGGAATGTGCGTTGCTAGAAGAAAACGGTTGGTAGCCATCACCCATTGCCATATCCTCATGGCCTCTCAACAAAGGGGGCAAGATTTGGCTCCACCTTGCTTGTTGATGTACCAGACCACCGCCATGTTGTCTGATTGAATCGCAATTGTCCCAGATGGCAGCTGGGGATGGAATGCTTGCAACGCCAGAAGCATCGCCCTCAGCTCTAGAACATTTATATGCAGATGGGCCTCCAGTTCGGACCAAGTGCATTGGACTGTCTGTCCCTAACATAGCCCCCCCACCCCATCAGGGAGGTGGCCGTGGTCACTGTGGCCTTGGGTTGCTGGGGGGAGAAGGGGCTAGACCATTGTGAGAGATTGTGTGTCATCCACCAATTTAAATCCTGTTTGCACCTGTGGGTTACTCAAATCATGGCTGAAAGAGGATGCTGAAAAGGATACCATTGGGTGAGCAGTAGCCATTGTAGAAGCCTCATGTGAAACCTGGCCAGGGGAACAATGGTGATGGAGGCTGCCATAGAACCCAACAGCTGTAGAACCGAGTGAGCCGTGGATTTTTCCTTTGAAAGGATTGGAATTAGTTGTTGCTTTATCCTTAGAATTCTGTGCTCTGGAATAGCAGCTCTGCAGTTTTTTGTGTCCATGATAACCCCCTATGAATTCTGTCCACTGAGATGGGGTGAGATTGGATTTTTGCCAGTTTATGGTTATGACTAGCCTTTGAGCAGCGAGGAGAGAGTATACCAGGGCTTTTTCCAGTAGATGTCTGGTGGGGGCAGAAATGAGCCAGTCGTCTAGGTATGGAAACACCTGGAATCTTTGAAGTCGCAAGTGAGCTGTGACAACTGCCATGCACTTTGTGAACACTCTGGGGCTGTAGAGAGACCAAAGGGCAGTACTCTGAACTGGTAGTGACTGGCTCCCGCACAGAAGCGCAGAAATCTTCTTGATGGCCTGTCCACCTTTATGTGGTAGTACGCATCCTGAAGATCTATAGAGCACACCTAATCGTCTTTTTCCAAAAGCGGGAGGATAGACTGTATTGTGACCATCCAGAATTTTTGTACTCTCACAAACTTGTTCAATACACTGAGATCCAAAATTGGTCTCCAGTCCCCAGTTTTCTTTGGCACCAAAAATAGTCGAGTAGAATCCGGATCCTATCTGGTCTGGAGGGACGACTTGGATGAATCTTATTCTTAGCAGCTTTTCTATCTCTAATGCTGCTTCTTCCCTTTGACTGGGTGGAACGTCGGGAAGATTTTTTGAAGGGAAGGGACAAAGATCGAAGGGGATATGATAACCTCTGGTTATAATCCTTTGTACCCAAGAATCGGTGGTGATGGTTAGCCAGGCAGAAGGGTACAAGGAGAAACATCCCCCAACCACCTCCAGAGGAAAGGAGTTGGGCCGCTCCTCAGGAGTGCTGGTAGGATTGACCAAGGAAAGAATCCCTGGAACCCTGGTTACGCGGACCCCCTCTGCCCAGAAAGGAGCATCTTCCCTGTGAGTTTCCCCCTCTGCCTCTGGGGGAGAACTCGGCCTGTGTGTCAAGGAAAGGACCCTGAGATTTCTTGAACCATATCTTCCCACTCTTTTGGTTTTGGGAGAAAGCACGTTGAGGGGAAGAATAACGGACACCTACGGCAGAAAGGGTTTTACCGTCCTGTTCACATCTGGCCAGTGTGCTTTTAACTTTGGGCCCAAACAATGAGGAGGCCTCAATGGGGGCATTAAGAAAGGAAGACTTAAAGGGTTCCGCAAAGTTGCACAAGCGCATCCAGGCGTGTCGTCTGAAGACCGCAGCTGAACTCGCTGCTCTAGCTGCTCCTTCTGATGTGTGAGATATCAGTCGCATAGAGGAGTTATAGATTCAATGGTGGCCAGCTGAGAGGCCACTTTGTCACGGACCTCATCAGACACAGCACCAGCCAAGGTTTCAGAGAGCTCAGAAACCAGATCCCTCTGAAGCCTGGTAAAATGTGCCATATAGGTCGCTGAAGCAAAGGTGCGCTTCCCTATCCTGTCCAGGGCCTGGGACTCTTTGTTAGGCGGATGAACAGTCTGGCTTTCTTCTTCTGCCAGATCTTTTTTTGTTGCAGTCGCCACCACCAAAGCATCCACAGGAAGACCTTTGGACCAATGGGTATCCGAAGCAGGAGGGAACAAGATCTTATCTGGCCTCTGGGAAATAGCTTCAACGGTATCAGGAGCCTTCCAAGCACGCTGCACGATGAGCTGGACAAGTTCATCAGCAGGTGGAGTAACCCAGGAGGTAGGGGGCCGGGCGCGAAAAGCCTGCAGGAACACAGATTCCTCAGAGGTCGGATTAGAGGACTGCCACTCACCTCTCTGTTTCAGGATTTCGAGGATATCACCAAAGGATACCTCAGAGGGTGACCGAGGGGATCCTTTCCCCTCATCGAAATCTGTGTCTTCGGTGAGGGACTCCTCTGTGGAGTCCATGTACTTCCTCTTACACAAATTTTTCTGGTGGACCTCCTCAGTGGGAGAAGCTGGAGAAGACAGCGGAAAAAGGGGATTCCTGAGGGGAATATGTCCTGCGGCCCCTGCACCCGGTGTCCGCTAGGTGCGACTTGTGAAATCAGTGCACCAGAGGAGGGCGGAGGTATAGACTGTCCGGAATTGCCAGCAGTAGCGAAAACCTTCTCCATCAGTTGGAAGGCTGGTCCACCCGAAGAGGAGTCCATGTCTAGGACAGGGGTCACCCCTCCCCTAAGTGGCTCATCCTGCCAACCTGGAGTCCCCGGATGGCTGTGGAGCAGCAAACTATGCGTGTCACAGCTGACATCTTGGGTCATAGCAAAACTTTCCTGCCATGAAGGAAACTGCGGTTCCTTAGCGAGATCCATAAAGGGAACCCCAGAAGGGGAAGACTGTGCTATATCCATGGACTTCAAAGGCAATGAAGGAGGAGAATAAGAAGGGGTCTTTAGAGATGGGTGATCACCTCTCAAGGAAGGATTGTTCCTGGGGGGTGGGATACTTCTGGCCAAGAGTACCTGGTCCACAAGACGCAACACATCATGTTCGGAAAGGCTTCTAGTAGACCTCACGGAGACTGATGGAGAAACAGGCCTGTCCACAGAAGAGGCAGACTCGGTGCTCATCTCATCTGACCGCACTGAGGACAATGGTGCTGAGAGAGACTGGACTACTGTTGTCTGTACCAAAGAAGTAATTGGTGCCGAGGTCATGGTCTGCACCAACACAGGGATCGGTGCCGAAGTGGTTGTCGGTGCCAAAGCTGGAACCAACAAGACATGAGTCAACAATAAAGGCGTTGGTTCCAATGAAGATCTCAGAGCTGACGCTGTCAAGGTCTGCGCCGACTGAACGGTAGGTGCCAATACAGTGGTAATGGTCTGAACCAAGGAGCCCCTCAGTGCCAATATACAGAAGGCTGCAGGAGAAGATGGAGCCAAAATCACTAATAGAGCCGAAGGCCTCGGTGCTGAAGGTCTAGGCACCAAAAACACTGGGGCTGACTAAGAGAGCTCCGGAGCCGAAACTTTAGCCTTTTTAGGTTTTGGTTGGCGGGAGGAACATCCAAAGTTTTCTTATGGGCTCTAGGAGGGGTTGAGGCCTCTGACCCAGAAATAGCCTCTGAAAAGGGAGATTTTAGAAGTCCCTTCAGTAACAGCTTGTTTTTCCTTTCCAACAAGGTTCTATTAGAAAAGTTCTCACAAATAGTACAGGGTGGGTCAACAGACAAATGGGAAGCTCCCAAACACTACACACAAAGTGTGTTCTTCAGAAGTAGGAAGTTTGTGTCCACAATCAGAACACCACTTAAACCCCGGACTACCTTTACAGTAAATTAATTACTAGAGAAGGTATCAGCAATGGTACAAGTAGGTACGAGAGAAAAGAGAAAAGGATTACCAACGATGGTAAAGAGAGACTACCTCGCGGTAAAAGTGGTAAAGAAAGAAGCAGAAAAACCTGAAGAAACTAGGAACGCTAGATGTGATAGGATAAGAGACAATAAAATATGAACTTTCCTGACAGAAAAGTAATCTGTAAAACTATTAAACAACAATTGAATGTACTTAGCTCAAGAGAAGTAGCCTGACACGACCGAATGGCAACGCAGCAAACAAAATCGGAGGGGAGAGGGGGATTGTGGGTAAGAGTTTAGCTCGAGAGTTTGAAGCGGACGCAAGCTTGGAAAATGGCCGGCTCTGTTCTGAGCTCGGAACCGATACCCATGCATAAAAAATGAATGAGGATTAACAATATCAGATCGATTGCTATCCAGTCCGACAACATATCAGTGGTCTGGTACATCAACAAACAAGGGGAACCAAGTCCTACCTGTTGTGTTGAGAGGCCATGAGAATTTGGCAATGGGCAATAGCTTCCAACTGCTTTCTGATAGCAATGCACATTCCTAGGATTTCCAACGTGATTGCAGACAAGCTGTGCACATGTATCCTACTGCCTCACAAGTGGTCCTTCAATTCATCCGTAGTGGCGAAGATCTTCAGCCGCTGGGGCCAGCCTTGCTGTGACCTATTCGCCTCGCCAGCAAATCACAAATGCAGCAGCTACTTTGCCCTAATTCCCCCGCAGGGATAGACCCCGAGGGATGCCCTAATACACGATTCACCCGTGGGTCTTCTGTATGCTTTCCCTGAGCCCTCAGTTTCTAAAGAAGGCCCTTTGGCTGAGAAGCAGACTAATCCTCATTGTACCCTACTGGCCCCGACAAATCTCGTTTCCCTTCCTTTGGCCTCACCTAGTAAGCCAACCATGAATTCCGAATCCAACTCTGGAATTAATCTCACACCCACAGGGGTTGATTCACCCAAATATATCCAGTCTCAAGCTGACAGCTTGGTTTTTCCATGTCCAGTAATTGCCAGGCAGAGTAACCTTACCTCCCCAGTACGTAACATTCTTCTGGCTTCACATAAACCATCCACCAGGAAAATCTATCTTAGCAAGTGGAAGAGATTGCTTATTTGGTCCCGACAAAGAGAACTAGACCCTTGCTCAGCTCCTGTTAGTGTGGTTTTGGATTATTTGTCAAGTCTTCTTCATTCAGGAAAAGCAGCCTCCACCATTAGAGTACATTTGGCTGCCATCTCAAACTTCCATAAAAGATTCCAAGACTCATCCTTAATCTCCCATCGTCTTTGTAAAACCTTCTTGAAAGGGGTCTCACATATCAGACCACCTTTCAGAGAACTGATCAAACCTTGGAGTCTAACACTAGTACTGCAATCCCTGACACAAGCACCTTTCAAACCTGCTGCCACTTGCGATATAAAGTTTTTATCCTGGAAATCCCTATTTTTAGTATCCATCACCTCAGCAAGATACATATCCAAGTTTCAGGCCTTGTGCATAAAGCGTCCTTACATGGTCTTCCATAAGGACACAGTATCACTCCAGACTAATCCTTGTTTCCTGCCAAAATTATCTCAGAAGTGACAATTAACCAGACCATTGACCTACCAGTCTTTTTTCCAAACTACTCAAACAAAAGAGAATACTGCCTTCATTTGCTGGCTGTACATAGTCAGTTATGATTTTATCTGGACAGAACTCAATCAGTACGTAAATCACACCAGTTGTTTGTTTGTTTGTTTCCTATTCAGGTCCTAAATTGGGAAACTCTATTTTTAAAGTGACCTTATGTAAGTGGTTGAGAAATTGCATATGTTTTGTCTACCAACATAATCAAATTCCTCTAGCAAACAAAGTCAAAGCACACTCCACCAGATCAATGGCGACTTCTGTAGCCTTTCACTCAAGGGCTTCAATGGATGACATCTGTGGAGCTGCAACTTGGGCTACCCCTCATACCTTTATCACTCATTACAAATTGGATTTGGTCTCCAGGGTGAGAGCACCCTTTGGTTCAATGGTACTCAGGAACATCCTTCCATAAGGGCCCCTCCCCCAGGACATAAAGTAGCTAGGGACTCTATCCCATCAGTACGGAATTAATGAAGATTAACAACATCAGATAAAGAAGTTATGTTCTTACCATAATGTTCCATCTGTGTTGTTCATCTTCATTCATTCATTACATCCCACCCTCCAAGGGGCTCCTGGAGGTCTGGATTTGGTCCAAATCCCACATTAGGGGACCTGCTCAGAAAAATCCTCTGCTTTCTTTATTATGGGCAAACTCGATATGAGGTAACAGGGAGAGGGGCACTATGCGTAAAGCTTAGCTCAACAGTTTTTTGGCTGGCATGAGCTTGTTATAAGGCTGACTCAGTTCCGAAGACGGAATTGACACCCATCAGTACTGAATGCATAATGATGAATAACACAGATGGAATGTTATGGTAAGAACATAACTTCTTTTTCTGTTCTGTTTACATACAGCTTCTTCTATGCTATTTGTCAGTGATAAGCACATAGTTAGATTCAATCATACCTCTCAACCTCTAAATGCAAAAAAAATCATAGTACTGGCCTTTATATATTGTACCACTAAATGCAAAAAAAAAATCATAGTACTGGCCTTTATATATTGTATCAGATGTCCAAAAAGAAGAGAGCCCCCTCAACATGAGGTTGGGGACCAAAAAAGTTTGAGAAATAAAAAAACTGTAGGAATGAAGCACATAGTTTATACAAGCTTGTTGATATAACCCTACAAGTCACAAACAGTTGGTGCTAGTTGGCATCTAGCTACACTGTGTAAACAGACCAACAGTACTGTACTTGTAGAAAAATGGACCAGTAGCAGAGCAGCCTATTTTACTGGCACAGTTTCCTCACTTGCCTGCCCTACTGATCTGCTGAAGAGGCCAGCAGTATGGTGTAGTTAGAAAAATGGACCAATAGCTCAACTGTTATGTTATTGGCCATTTTTTTTGTTTTTGTTTTCTAGCTTCACTGTGTTATTGGTATGTTCAACAGACCAAAAGCATAGTACAGTCAGAAAACTAATCAATAACACAGGCAGTAAGAAAATCATTGTGCTATTGGTCTATTTTTCTAGACACACTGTACTATTGGTCATACCTCTCAACCACACTGAATTGCTCGGCAAATACCGGTTTTGAGGGCAAAATATTAGGGTGCCACAAATTCCCGCATGGCCCCTTTAATTTCCGAGTTTCCTCTTTTTTTTTCCTCCTGACGTCAGCTTCTGCAGACCGGTCTGACAGCACATCTTTCTTCCCCGACTCGGCTCCTCCTCCAGATAAAAAAAAAAAATGCAATTGTAATGGCAGTTGGCAGCTTCTATTATTTACTTACACGGCTGCAGGCAGCAGGAGAAACGTTATAGTTATTCAGCACTGCAAATCTTTCCTCCCCGGCTCTGCTCTCCAGGTAAAAAAGTAATTCTAACTTATTTAACAGCTGCAGGAGATACATTTTGTTAATGGCTGCAGGCACAGCACAGCATTTATGTAATTACTTTTACTGTGTGGAGAGAAACTGCAATTAACTTGTCTTAAGAGTCGCTGCATTTTAGTTAAGAGCTGTTTACTTTATTACTTAAGAGCTGCTGCATTTTACTTAATGGCTGCAGGAGAAAATGTGAGAGCTGCTGTTTACTTTATTACTTAGAGCTGCTGCATTTTTACTTAATTAACTTAAATAAAGTAACGGTTGCAAGAGAGCGGGGTGTGTGTGTGTACGCTGCAGGAGAAACTGTGAGACCTGAGAACGCTCCTGATCCATGTTGGAATGGTTACTTAAGCTCCTCCAAAGGAAACATGTTAGCAGTTTGAACTCCGTTCCGCTCTTCCAAAGGAATCATGTTAGCACTGTTAACTCCATTCCATCCTCCCGGTAAAGCATTCGTTCCTCCATCATATTTTATTATGTGCCTGCTGATGCCATTCATAAGTATAGATAGAATGCATGCAATATTACTTTGAATGGTTATTTAAACTTACTGTTCCATATTTTGAATGGTTCTTTAAACTCACTATTCCATATTTAAGTTGTTGCTGTCGTTCATATACAACGTGCACAATTTAAATTACTTTCATGTTTTATTGTGCCTGATGATGCCGTTCATACGTATATATAGAACGCACGCAATATTACTTTGAATGGTTATTTAAACTCACTATTCCATATTTTGAATGGTTATTTAAACTCACTGTTCCATATTTAAGTTGTTGCTGCCATTCATATAGAACACGCAGGCAATTTAAATTACTTTCCATGTTGGAATTATCACTGCATTGCAAGAGGGTTTTTACTGCTGGAAGGGGGATGTGTGTGTGTTTACTGCTGGGAGGGGGGGATGTGTGTGTGTTTTTACTGCTGGAAGGGGGTGGGATGTGTGTGTGTTTTTACTGCTGGAAGGGGGTGTGATGTGTGTGTGTTTTTAATGCTGGAAGGGGGGGATGTCTGTGCATGTGTTTTTACTGCTGGAAGGTGGGGATGTGTGTGTGTGTGTGTGTGTGTGTATGTATGTATGTAAAATGCCCCACAGTTAGGCATACCTGGTGCTTAGGGTTAATTGGGCTCAAACCCTGTACCTTAGGTACAATAGCCTGAGTTCTCTAACCATACCACCACTTCTGATTGAAGGAGTCACAGCAAGAGGTTCTCTGGTTCGATACTTGGTTGAAGTGTCTTCTGTGCAGAGTCTGCATGTCCTCCTTGCATTTGTGTGGGTTTCCTCTGGGTGCTCCAGTTTCCTCCCACAATACAAAGGCATGCGTCTGGAACGTTTCTTCCCAGGCCTCTGTTGAAAATTGACATCATTCCAAGTTGGACTTTCCTGGTAAACAAATGTTAAATAAAAATAATATTTGTGGTTTTCTGGCAAATCACTGAGAATTGAATTCACTAAATAATGATAGACATTTAAGTATCAGTCTTCCTATCTTTCAGGAAACACATGGTAACACAACATTTTAATCTAGCAATTTTCTAAGATTATACAAGCAATGTTTAAAATGTGTCCCTGGTTTTGGACCTTCCCCCCAATACATTTTGGCTTTTTCCTGATTTCTTGTGCTGCACAGATCTTCAGGGGAAAGAGAAGTTTAGCACTGCTTATGCAAAGTCTACTTGCATTGTTAGTAGCACAACAGGTAGTATACTTGCTTTTGCTGCAGAAGGATGTGGGTTCTACTCACACAGTATGTAGATGCATTGCTGATATTGTACTGTGTTGTACTTTTAAAGGGGTGAATGTTGCAGTCCTGAGAATGTCCTCCTTTGGGGGAGATAACTTGTAACCAGGGTTGCCAGACGTCCCTATTTGGGAGGGACTGTCCCGAGATCAGCAGCCTGATCCCGTGTCCCGCCCTGCCGGTTTAAATCCCGGCCAGCCTCCGCTTTGTTTGTTTTTTTTTTTGATTGGCCCGTATACCTGGCATATGGGCCAATCAAAAATTGCTAAACACGGAGCTTCTTGTGTTCTGCATTAAACACGAGAAGCTCCGTGTTAAGCGATTTTTGATTGGCCCATATGCCGGTATACGGGCCAATCAAAAATCGCTAAACACGGAGCTACTTGTGTTGAATGCGGAACTGCAATGCATTAAACACAAAAAGCTCTGTCTTTAGTGCAGAGCTACTGTTCTTTAATGTGGAACTTTGTTCCGCATTAAAGACCTTTTTTTTTTTTTTGGTCTTCACTTGCAGTGAGAGACCTTCTTTTTTTTTTGTCCCTACCTGGGGGCCTGGAAATCTGGCAACTCTGCTTGTAACTATGAACTTATCAGTTTGCTATCCATTCCCTATTGGAATATTATTACTAGCTTATCATTTTTTAATGTAACATAGGCAATTTATTCTTCAAGGGCAACAGGCACTTTACTTGTAGATGAAACAATGAAATATAAAGTGGCTGACTAGCAGCAACCTCTTCATTAGTTACAGATATCTTTAATGTGGAATTATTTAGATGGCTTTTACTTCTGCAAAGATTGTGCATATTTACTGATACTGGTGGATTGTAGAAGTGTGAGTAGGCTTTTATGATGGAAATGTTCTGAACTGAGCAGTTTTGTCATTATTGGTTCATTTTGTTTCACTGCTTACTGGAAAAATGTTCAGAACAATAAATTTAAAATGCGCTCTAACAAGTGTGCTGTATTACACAAGGAATACAATTTAATACAGTCAGGAAGGTATTTCAAATAACACATGTACGTTTCTTGTGCAAGGCGCCTATGATTTGAAAACAGCCCAAAGGTGATCTTTATCCGCCACTGGCCAGATGCATTTTCTTTGAATGTAGGTTTCAGTGCTGTTTCAACTAATGTGAGTTTCAAGGGCAGAGAAGTTTTAATGCTAAGTATATTTTTAGTGTGAGACTGTATCTTTGTTTAGCAGATGTCTATTAGTGTTTGTACTATAAAATGTAAAGTAAAAGTTTTAAATGAAATCCAAATAATCACTGTAGAAGTAAAGTAGTATGCACATTGCAGTGTTTATGGTATATGGGCGGAATAGCCAAGTAATGGGACATTGGAATGGCTGCAGGGGGACTCTGGGGCCATATTTTGGTTGTCTGTTCTTCAGTTTGCATTTGAAAGTTGGTATCCCACAATCCTGTTGGAGTGGGTGGGGTTACATGATTACGTATGCAAATTTTATGTTAACCAGAGTACAAATTTGTACCTATTTTTCATGGGCCTTTGTCCAGATTGTTGATGTTTCCCGGTTGAGAGGTATGCTATTGGTCTGTTCAATAGATCAAAGCACACCGTTAGCTATAAGCCCAGGGTGTTTTTTTATCTACACACGATTTCTGTTTTGACTTTGATGAGCTCCAAGTACAAACAGGAGAGATCAAAGTGCAAACAGGAGCAGCATAATAAGCATTAAGTCATATGTCAACATTGAAATGTTCCCTGAATGTGGAGCAGTTGAGAGGTAGGGATTTGACCACCAGTGACACATGCAGCCAGTCTGAGCAAGTTACTTTATATATTATTTTTTCTTTTTATCTACACATGATTTCTGTAATTTTTTCCTGGGTCACCACCCCTGTAAGTTTTTATCCTTCATCTAGCTCCCTATTGTAAACTTCTCTATCACTGGCCAACTCTAAGCTGTATCCTAGGTCACCAACTCTGACACAATGCTAGTTATTAGATGAATGTGTTTCTGGGCAATCGCTATTGATGACCTCTAGGACAAGACTTTTGGCTCTTGAAACTGAGGGGCACTCATGCAACCCCCACCTTGGGAAGAAGCGCTTACACTCAGCCACGCATTTTACCTCTGCTACATGAACCCAGAATTCCAGCAATGCACCGTAACACTTTGTCAGTGCATCAACGGGCCATGCATTTATCTGCACACAACTGTCTAATAACAGAAGATAGTGTAAACTTTTGGCAGTTCTACACTAAATGTGATAAAAAATAAACTCAAAGTGTAAAACAAAATACCTAAAATCAGTAACCTGTGGTAGCTGTCATTAAAGAACTGACACTGTTTTATGTCACTATTTATGTGGTCAGTCCCCCAAATTCCATTGCTTCCTCTATAAACCAATAATCCTGCTGGAATCCCTCTAATTACATTAATCCTACTAGAGGGAACTATGAGTTTAAAGGTCCTACTGAAGGTCTGTAAAACCACTGAGTCACAGGTGGTCCAAAACTCACTGGCAATAGTTGCACAAGAACATTAGTTTGTAGTAGTTTCATCAAATAAACAGTGATGCAGACTACAATTTTAACTAGATATATTTCCCAAATAACCAACACAAAAGACAAGAAATGGAGTTCACAAAGCACCAGGATAAGGGTACATGTGAGGTACGTCTCAAACATATAAAATGAAGCATACTCATATGATTGAACATTTCCACACCGAATCATGTGATAATATCAGCTGTGTACAAGGACAATGGAGATGCCTTACTCACATTATACCATGCATGTAATCTCCCAAGACAGAAACATCTCCTTTATGGCAAAGATAAAATGCTTACAAAATTGCAATTCATAAAGACTGCCAGCACTATGCAATACTGAAGCTAAGGGCAGCTCTTTAAATAAATAACCAAAACGAAAAATTCACCTCACAAGGGGCGAAACCAGAACAAAACCAACACACCAAAACCAACAAAAATATGGAAAAAACTCACTGTAGTAGGGCGAACAACAATGCTTTATTCGTGACTAAGCGCTTTCACGTCTCAATCTTAGGCTTCATCAGAGACTCTGATGAAGCCTAAGATTGAGAGGTGAAAGCGCTTAGTCACGAATAAAGCATTGTTCTTCGCCCTACTACAGTGAGTTTTTTCCATATTTTTGTTGTTTTTGGTGTGTTTTTTTAAATAAATACTTGGTTATACTATGACCAGACATCAAATGCAAGTCCTTTGTCAAAAATTTGCTGATCTGAAACCACACATACAAGCAATAGAGGGTTGCAAGCACAAAATAAATAAATTAAAGCTGCCACTTGGTTTACTCTGCTTGTACCATTGGACTGTTTTTGATTTTTGTTTTTAACTTATTTTGTACACCATCTTGCGTTCACAAAAACAGTTTTGCAGAAGCACGACTCACAGATTTTCTACAATGACAATAGGCAATTTTACACTTGGCTTTCAAAACTGCAGTACTAAAAGACAACCTCTACAACTTTAGACCCCATATTACTTCTACAGGCGGGTGGCCACTGTGTTGAAGCGGTTAGCATTGCCGCCTCACAGCAAGAGGCTCTCCGGTTCGATCTTCGGCTGGGGTGTTTTCTGTGCAGAGTCTGCATGTCCTCCCTGTGGCCATGTGGGTTTTCTCTGGGTGCTCCCGTTTCCTTCCACATCCCCAAAGACATGCTGCAAGTGGATTGGATACATTAAAATTGGCCCTAGGCATGAGTGCAGGAGTGTGTGTGCCTTCCGTGGAAGGTTGGGTGCCGGGCAGGCAACTCGACACCGTAAAACTCCACTGCCAATCATGAGCGGACAAGGTGATCCACTGTGGTGACCCCTAAAACCAAGAAAAGCTGAAAGACAGAGAGAGATATATTACTTCTACAGGCATCCAGAGAATAGGGTTGTCAAGAACTTCAAATTTCAAACTACCCTAAAATTTTAATTTCGGTTTTACTCTTATAATTTCTTAAATGAGCTGGTACACCAAACCTTTTCAGCGATCACTTAGGCAACAAAGGCAGGGATAAAGGTTATATACGAGATAAACACACAACTTAGTGTAGTCAATCAACAAGCATATTTTGCGGACCTAAGAGAAAACCAGAGTACTTGCAAAAAAGCACACAAATGCTTGGAGAACATACATAAACAGTTAACTGGAGGTCAAGACTGAACCCCGGTCAACAGAGTTCAAACACCATGCTGCCCAATTCTGTTCATAAACTGCTGAAACATTTATGTCAACATTTTAAACAAATAAGCCTTCTCAAAGGCACACAGTGCTAAAATCCTGACTTTGTCCCAGATGACTAGGTAAAAGAAGTGAGCCCATGAGCTAGGGAAATTGTTCAACAGATAACAGTAAGGGGCACTGACTGTCTCAAAAATCCCAAGGGAGAGGCTGTAGTTTAGTTCCATTTGTTGGACGGCAAAGTAGGCTAAGCAGTAGATCCCTGACAAAACAGCATGTTGATTTTACCAAGCAGCATGCAGCAAGTCTAACTGCATTCAAGCACTCAGATGAGTACCAATAAAATGAAGGCCCTGCTTCAGCACAGTGCATGCCGTATTCACCACTGAAACATAGAAAGTTTAAGAACCAATTAATCCAACCAAGATTTATGTTCAACCACCAACTCTCACATCCATTTTCTGCTTCAGTAGCTTGACAGAGGAACAAATGAGTTCACAGGAGACAACACAGGCCCTGAACTGGTTAAAATCAAGAGACAATGAAGATCTTAAACAAGTGTTTGATCATTTGAAAATCAAAATAAAACTTTAAAATGTACTTTTGATGGGAAGCTAAATGCGACAACAAACAATAAAACTAAGGTTGGTGACAATAAATATTATGAAAATTACTACAGAGACTGCTGAATGGGGACTGAAAGATTCAAACATACAGCGCAAATTTTCATTTTGAAATCATATGAAAGGGTTGAATTTTTGGAGTAATACAAGGTAAAAGTTCCAACCTTACCATCTCTTAACTATGCACAAGATCCACAGCTATTTACAGAACCCTCCTGAAAGATAATTCACAAGTATTTCAGACTAGCAATAAATCAAACATAGTAAACCATACTGATCTTTCAAGGCTTACCAGCCAAAATGATGCAAAACAAGCATGCCTTTTCCAATGTGAGATTAAGTGCTGGCTACAAAAATACATTCAGGTATCCTGCAACTCTGAAAAATAGCCGCATTAGTGAAGAAACATCTTTTGTGGACCCAGATGCAGCTAAGAAAATAATATAAAACAGTACATAACAAGGTCAGCCCATAATAAGCAGCCATTTCTCATCTGGGGCAAAATTTACAATACAAGACACACAACAAAAATACAGAAATGTTACAGTAGAACAAAAGCTTACATGGTTAAAAAAGGTTCTACCTCAATATCAAAACCTTTGCTACAAGAGTAGATGTTAATAATTCAATTTCCCTGGTCAGAAAGAAAGTATGATGCTCCATAATTCATAAGATAATTTATGCAGATAAGCTTAGAATTAGAAAGTTTTCATCCTTTAATCATCATTTTATATTTTTATAAAATGGTTGTTGTTTCAGACAGGAAATAAATCCCTAACCATGTTGGTAGCAGTTCAGGAACAAACCTTTCAATCTCTACCTGGTTCAGAATGGTACAACAATCTTCTCCATAGGTGTAGTTTATAAAAGTAAATATCTTGAGTAAAATCTAACAAGTGTACAATAAATATTGATATACATCTGTTATGATAACAGTACATTTTTTACATCTTACTTTTTTGGCCTTTTTCTTAGTCTGCACACACCAATCATTGTTACAATGCCAAAAGGAATGTTAGTGGAACTGTTCTCCCAAACAAAAAAGGAAACATTTACTGAACGTTTGGGGCCTAAGGGTTTCAGGACAAGAAATAAACAACAACTGCATTAGAAAGGTCAAAGAAAGAACGGCCAGTACAGACAAGGCAGCCACGAGAACTGTGCCGAGATTAATATATAAAAATCTGACACTTCAATTGATGTGGCGTGAAAAAGACAATGAAAGGGCAGAGGCTAGACAATTTAACACAGATGATACACAATTACACAAGCCAGTGTGGACTGACATTCTCACCATGAATAAGGTTAGATCATCAAACAGGACTATGGGTGATGACTTCAAACTGGAGATGAGTTACTCACCAGTAGACAATGAACAGAGAGTTAGACAGATATAAACAGTAGTCACAGAATTAACAACTGTTTCACAATGATGAATGTTGCTTATACTGGAAAGGTAATGGAGGATTAGTGCCTACAGAAGAGTGGTCAAAAAGGACAGTGGGGAAGCAATATATGAGTTTGGTCTTAATAAAAAATAAATAATTTCATAGGTACTGACAGAAGCACTAGCAAGCAAATTAAACTATCAAACTGCTTCAAAGAAAGAAAGAAAAATAAAATGATCACCAGGAAGAAACTGAAACTAAGTTTATGTGCTTCAAAGAAAAAAAAATATCATGACAAAACAACTCGCAGCATTTCTTCCTTTGATAAAAAAAATATTTCATTTGCTTTCATAAGCTCTATCAAACTTCCAACTAACAAATGAAACTGATTCTACCAAAGTCAAGATGAAATATTCTTAATGTGCAATTTACCATTGCCGGGAAGCAGCAAATATTTTAAAATGACTACAAGAAAGCAATATACAGTGTTTTGCTCTTGACCATAAAACAGCACAGCTTTACACGTGCCAGCAAACAAGTTAAACTGATTTTAAATTATTCAAATAAAAAAGACCATTGGAAGCAACATGTAGCATTTATCTCAATAGAAAAATTATGCTGCTTTTAGAAATATAGTCAGAAATGCTACCAAACAAGTGAAATTGATTTTACACAAGTCTTCAACAAGCAGTATTATAAGTGCATCAAGAAACTGAACTGATTCTACACAGGTTTAACTGCTAAGCATACGAAATACTGGCCTTCAAGAAGCTTGATAGCTTTAATACCATGTTGACATTCTTCTATTTCCCATATATCATAATTTCAGTTGCTGGATAGTGCTCCTATCAGTATATCAAGATTATTTTCAAAGACGTTATGACAATTCCTTCCTTATGCAATGGAAAGCTTAAGCAAATATTGAAGTTTGTCTGCCTGTATAAGGCAGTCATTGTGAACACACAGGGTTCAAAGATAAACAAGCAGTGGGATCACATGCTTGGCAAATATTCACAAAGCCAAAGAAATCCAATAGAAAAATGGCAAGTTGTCTTCCAAGATGGCTGCACATTGAGTAACAGCTTAACTCTTGCTCTCCCAGTGTGAAAACAGAAACTCAACAGAGAAGGCCAGTAGACTTTTGTATTTATGTGCAAATTTCAGTAACTGGCTAGTAAGTGTACCACCTGGGTGACAGGAAAAAAGTAATACAGAGCACTTGGAAAAAATCATCTACAAAAAGTGAGGAAGAAACACTGACTGGGGAAAGGTCTGCAGCTGTTCAGCAATAAGCAATGCAACCTCCAGACATGACTTTCAGTAACCTACAGGGAGATATAAGACAATTGCACACAGACCTGGTTAGAATAAAATAAACACTAACGGAGTATATCAAGACAAACAAAAGGCTGGAAAAATGCAATACGCTTTAAACAGATGTTTAGATGAGGTGGAAAAGCTGCAAAAATCAGAGGATGAAATGGAGAAAATGCTGGCTGAATATGAGACTGCTCAGGAAGAGCTGCTTCAAAAATAACAGAATTAGAGGACAGACCATGTAGGGAACACCTGAAACTTTCAGGTATATCAGAGAAGCTGGAAGGACAGACTGCATTAATTTTATGAAAGCACAAATAGGCAACTGGAATGGTATTCCACAGCAGGAACTGTTAGTTGAAAGAGCACATTGTGTATATGCTCCAAACCTGGCTATGAGAAAGCAACCTAGACCTTTAATAGTAAAGATGCAACTCTACCAGCAGAAAGAGTTAATTCTGACAACACGGTGGCAGTAGGGCAAAATAAACGTGGGAGACAGCAGGATGTTTGTGGACAATGATTGCTCATTGTACACCAAGCATTAGAGGAGTAAATTCAGTCCACTTTTCAGGGAATGTCAAGACACAGGTGTGAGATTCAAACTGATGTACCCAGCTGTCTTCAAGGTATTCTTTCCTGGAGGGACAAAATAATTTTTTGTGAAGTACATGCTAAGGAGGAAATACTAATTTTTTTCCAACAAAAAATGAGTTGTGAAACAGAAAGAGATTCTGCTTCTTGTTCTTCTGGTAATACAGACCACAGAGAGATAGTGCATGTGAAACCTTTTCCAACCTTTCAACAGAAAATGTTGGAGAGAAGGAAGGGAGCTCGAGAGTTGACTAGAAAAATTGAGTGTGCATTGGAAATGAAGCAGAGACAGGATTTAGGAGATGGAGGCGAACTGTGATAACACCAGTAATTTAACGTGGGATTACAACGAAATGATTATATTTGTGAAATATGACAGAACAATAAAAAAAAATGGAATTTGTTGGACTGGGGGGGGGGGTGACGACTCTAAAGTATATCCATACTTCATGTCATTAATATTTGGAAAAATGCTTTGTGGAGGGGAGAAAGTTAACTGTAAGTAAAGAAAACATGTATTTCTTAATTGTACTATTTTTGTGGTTTATGGTTTTCTTTGCATTTTAAGTGTAATGTGGATTGCAAATAGGTGCTGCTGTTCTTTTTCCTTCTCTCTTTCTTCTTGTTCAATTTTAAGAAACGCAGACACTGCAATGTAAAAAAAAAAGCCTGATTAAAAGAGCATGACATAAGAAAAATTAATGTGCTTTTTCTCATTCATGCATGGGGGAACAATTAGATTAAGAAACTCAGATTAATTTAGTAACAAGCTTTAGCAGAAAGCAAGTAACTGAAAAAGAATATTGAACATTATGAGGCTTTTTTCTAGCAAATGAATGTATGCTTATTAGCATTTATGTAACTGGCCCTCATGTCTCCATGGAAACAATCTGATAAGAGACATTGACTGTCTGGTTGTCATGTCTCCATGAAGAGAATCGCATAAAGAGAAACTGGTTACAGTCTGCTGGGAAACTGGCTAGGAGATAATGTTCTCTGAAAGCATTCAGTGGTTTTCCCAGCTGAGAGAGTTATAAAGATAAGACAAAACCAGTTACCACTTAGTAAAAGCACAGGCTGCACCACACGTCTTAACATGGATAACCTTTCTTTTTGGTTAACTCAGGTCTGTAAATGTGGCTGCCAGTTTGATACATTTGTTCCTATTAGTAGGGTAAAACTTCAATATTTGAAGCTGTACATAGTATTCTATGTTAGTATTAAATTAGTTTTAGGGGGTATTGCGGGCTGTGTTTTTTTTTTTTTTTTGAGGCCTTTCAATAAAACAAACGTTATGTAAGATGTCACATAGGCTCAAATGGATATGACAAGAAACTACTATATAAAAGTTCACCCTGTCAAACATTGCATGCATGTTAACACAAAAGCTGGAACTAGATATTTAACAGAAAAGGTGCTATACATAAAAGGTGAGAATAATAACTTTTTAAATCAATAATGCTTTCTGTAATGTCTTTAAATGTCAATGGTCTCACAGATACAAAAAAAGAAAGAATGGTGAACTATATTAAAAATGTAGAGTACAATCATTACTGAATCTAATTATAAAAAAAAATCGCTCACATCTAATTACCAACAACTTATAAACTCAGTTACTAGTCTAATTGACAGTTGGAACAGACTCTTCTTCACATCTGAAGATAGACTAACTTTAATCAAAATGACACTGTCACCTAAAGTCTTATTCATTGGCCAAGCTCTAATAATACCCTCACCTATCAAAATTAAACATTTAATTAATAACTTATTGTTCAACTTCCTTCCAAAAAAAAAACAACAAGAATTTCTCTTCTCTGACACACCACAGGCTGGGATGAAGGAGGTATAGGGTTTCCAAATACCAATTTTTATTTAAACTCTACATTTATTAACAATGCTGCTATGGAATAATACTTCTTATACATCATATTGGAAATCAATATATGAAACCTTACTTCTAAATTGTAATAGGACATTGACTGAACCATATACTCAAATCCATACAAACATCTTTTATATGGATTTTAAAAATATACAGTCAAAGTAAAAGGTCAAAACTTGTTCTTATACCTCTTATAAACCAGATATTGCTGTTGTTTAAAAAGCTTATGTTTTCTAATCAATTAATTAATAACTTATTATTTTCCTGTTGCTTACACAAATGAATGCTTGATATATTTTGATACTCAGAAAATGTTAGAATTTAAGAAGGGTAACCTATTACACTGGAATCAATTTCTCTCAGCTAATAAAATAAGTTCTGCAGACTATTTGATCAGTAGATATAGTTAGCAAAATTGCAATTGGCTGGGCATCCAAACTTATAAAGATTTTATAAATATTAAGCTTGGGGTCTATATCAGCTTATAGATAGCTTATCAGAGCGAACACTCTTTGATTGACCCCTAATTGTGAAGACACAGAATAGCAATTTTTTTTCCCCACGGGGAAAAAAAAAAAAAACCCCAAAACAAATGAAAACACAACATAAAGTGGGGGGCTTCGCCCCCCCCCCACTACTTAAATATACCAACTCAGAGATCGCAACACAGTGGAGGAAATGGCAAACTCCCGACAATGGCCCAGCAATTTTTTTCCTCTGGGAAAAAAAAATAAATCGCTGTTCCGTGTCTTCACTATTTAGGTTGTTCGACGTTTAGGGGTCAAGTCTAAGAGCATTCACTCTTATCAGCTTTTGATAAGCTGATATAGACCTTAAGCTCATACCCTCATTAGAGGCATACAACAAGAGTAACTTAAAAATCTTGGATTTTATCTCAACAATTATTAATAGCTCACCCAAAAACACTTCATACATATCTATTATTTATAAAATTCTCAGAAATGATTTTAGCAAAAACAGATGTTTCTTTTTGGAATTATTCAACTGACGCTAATTATTTAAGATCATGCACCAATAATAACTAAACTAAAAACACAGGGTAATGAAATAAAAAATGTGACACTGGCACTCTCCCACCTATCTGATGAAAAGCAAGCAATAGGTAGTGGAATTTATTCAGGAGCTATTAGAGAATTTTATGTATGTATTTATTTAATTAATTTATGTGACATTTGTTAACCAGGTTAGTCCGTCTGAGCAGAAGCCCATTTACAGTAGAGACCCAAGGAGAAAATTTCCAGTAGTAACAAGACAAAAAAATAAAATCAGTACAGTAACAAAGTAGTACAAAAATACATGCTGTACAACCACAAAGTGTAAAAATAAGATACAGATCCATCTAATAATAAAAACTCACATGGTCAAAACTGAGACAAATGTACAAGATTAAATAGAGTAGAACTGCACAGTTCACGTATAAATACGAATAAACAAGTCCAACATGAAAGAACAGCAACAAAAAATAAATAAAGGTAGAAAGGGTAAGATATAGAAAAGTGCAGACAGTTTGTAGGAGAAGATTGAGATTTAGAATGAGGAGGAAATTTCAGGAAGAAAGTCTGTGAGGAAAATAACAGTAGTAGCAGCTAGGAGGGAAACAGATTATTAGAGGGCTGTAGTTATGTTGGGTCATTACAGAAACATGACTATGATTTTTGCAGCCTATCTTTTAGGTCAATTTTGAGTAGTCAGGGTTAGAGATAGATATGACATTCAGTGGTAATTTATTCCAACCTATAGATACGGAATGACTACAGAGTAGTTTGCCAAGAGAAGATAGAAATTATAGTGTAGCTGGCCTTACAGAAGATAGACATTTCTTCTGAAAATATAGCTAGGGAGTGGGATAAAATTAAAGTGGAGTTTAAAAATAGAGTGGAAATAAAAGAAAGAGAGATATGGTTAAGAAGTAACAAGAAGTATTCAGAAGAACTGACAAATTTTAAAGTATTGCAGAATACGGGAAAATCTCACAGAACAAGAAGAGGAGTAACTGTAGAATGCTAAACAGAAACTAAGGACTACCTCAGTAATATACATGGGTTTAGAAAGAATGCTGTTAAGCAACTGTTTTTTAATAATAACTCAAGCACAAAAACTTTTAGCAGAACGACTTAAAGTAGAAAGACCTGTATCAAGCTTATGGAGCCTATAACAAGGAAGATCAGATATTTTGTAAAGTTACTAGAAATATTGCAGACAGTCTATGAAAATATGTATAAAGCAAAGAAATGTGGAAATCAAGGTATAAATGGGAACGTATTTGGAAGAATTAAATATGCCACAAGGTTAGAGATAAATGAGGCTCAATTACTAACAGAATAAGAAGAGATGAGATAAAAAGTGTGATGTAAAACCAATCTACAGGAAAGTCCCCAGAATAGATGGCATTCTTGTGAAAGTTATAATGGAAAAAAACTGATAAATATCTGGAAGGTTTTGTTTAACAGTATTTTAAGAGGAGAAGTACCAACATCCTGGAAGAAAGAGGGCAAATATCCATCAGATCCAGCTTCATACAGGCCCATTTCAATACTAAACCATGATTATAAGGTGCTTGTATCGATAATGGCTAAAAGAATGGCAAAAGTAATTCCAAAATTGCTACATATAGATCAATGCGATTTTGTGGATGGGAGGCAAACATTTGACAATAACAAAACACTGATGATCCACAGGGAAGCAGAATGTAAGAAAATGCCATTGTTGTTCGTGGATCTCGATGCAGAGAAAACATCTGACAAAGTAAACTGGGACTTTATGAGCAGGGTAATGGAGGTATATGCATTTCCAAAAAAAATATAAGGTTGATTAGGAAGATATATGAGGGATCGGAAGTGAAAATTAAAGTGGGCAAGGTCCTCTCTAATAATTTCTGCTTGGGCAGAAGAACCAGGCAGGGGTGTCCTCTTTCCCTTTGTTATATGCATTATATTTAGAACACTGCCAAAGAAAATAAGGGACTCAGAAATTCAAGGATATAATGGGTATGGTGGTCAAGAAAAATGGCTCAGTTTCAGATGATATACTTTTATACCTGACAAAACCAGAAAGAGACATTAGAGTGTTGTGGAACGCTTTAAGACCGTTTCAAATCTTTTCAGGATACAAAATTAATGAAGCTAAAACAAAGCCAATAGTGGTAAATTATGTACTCACATATGAATTGGTTTAGCGATATCTATATTTATGGGGACAAGACAAAATGAAGTATTTAGGAATACGGATTAAAAATGATTCTGGTGGGGCAGCTAAGGATATATGTGGGGAGAGACTAAACAAAAGATGACACAAAAACTGAGAAAATGGAATCTTTGTTATTTGGATAGAAAGATACAAGCAGTTAAAATGTTTATAGTCTCATTAGTCTTATACACAGGTCAGGTATATTCTTATGAACCAGAGAAGAAGTTGTGGATATCAATTAATAAAGAGCTGAAGGACTTTATCTGGGAGGGGAAGATGGCAAGAGTCAAGAAGGATAAGCTGATTCTTCCAGTAGAACAGGGAGGACTGGGATCACCTGATTTGAAGGGGTATTTCAGAGCTACACAGTTAAGGCTCCCATACATAGCATAAGCAGAAAACTATAATTCAAAGTGGAAAAGGATGATGATGGAACGTGGGAAAGCTCAAGAAACAATGAGAGACTGGGATTTTGGATGCAGGCCTTTAAGGAGCTTAACAATAATCATACAGAATAATCATACAGAATATTGTATCTATACAGTAGCAGAAAGTATCCTAAGAACTAAGCCAACACGGGAATGGAGAAAGGAGATTCGGTACTAGGGATGACTGCAAATTAGGGATATAGACAATAGGCAAGACGGGGCTGAAATTTACTGGAGAAAACTGGCAAAGAAAGCAAAATACTAGGAGAAAATATCTAGAGAGGGAAAGATGATAAAATGAGAATATACCAAGTATTTATTTGGACTGCAGGTTAGAGATTGCCTTCATTATCAAGGATTGATATCAGAGTATAGGCAAAGAGAAAGAAATAGAGGAGTCCTAAACGAAAGACCAGCACTGGTAGAGTTTATAGTAGAATATAGAACAGAAGCTGCCATTAAAAAAGGAATAATTAGTACAGCATATAAAATATTGCATGATAACTATAAGAATCAATCAGGGGAGGTTAGAAAGGATTCGGAAGAGAGACTGGATAAGCAATTCACAAAGAGACAATGGGAGGATATATGTAGGTCTCCCAAATGTGCAACAAAATCTAGAAGAGTTAGGATTTTTGCTTGGAAATGTTTACATCCATATTTTTACAGCCCAAGTAGACTCCAGAGAATTATTCCTCAGGTAGATAGCAAATGGAGGTGTGATAGGGAAGAAACAGGTAATTGGGAATATATTTTCTGAGTGTGGTGAGTTGGCAGGCTTTAAGGATTCCCTGCGGGATAAAGTGTCGGAGATGTTGGGTGGGCAGATTGGTGTGATGAGGAAGATGATTCTTCTGAGGTATGATACAGAATTGGAATTGCCTAGACATGGTAAGGCCTTGCTGTGTCTAATTATGGTGGCTGCCAAAAAAGCAATCACTAGAAAATGTAAATCAAAATCCAAACCAACTATACTAGGAAGCAGTGAATATAGTAAGAGATGAAATAACTGGAATTAAGATATTTAGAAAGGGGTAGGAGTAACTACATTGGAAACAAATGGGAATTGTGGATGGAAACAACACATACGGGAGGAATTAGGTTTAAAAGAAGGCAGGACTTAAATGTAGGGTTGCTACCTTTTCAAATGCCCAAAGTGGGACATTTTTGGTACAAACGTCATATTTTGCTGGCAGAATCATACCCATGGCCATTACGAAGGACAGAACTTCATTTGTTTGACTAAATAAAAGCTTATTCTTGTAGCATTTTAGTTGCTTGTTCTGTTTCTTATAACATTTAGGTGTTTCAGATAGAGAATAACTGTTTTATGCAACTCTTACATAAAATATAGGAAATAATTTTGTCCTAAAATCTCAGGACATTTGCCATTTTCACAATTTGTTTGCAGGACACAACTGCCTAAAGAGGGACTGTCCCTCGCAAAGTGGGACAGGTGGTAACCCTACTTAAATGAGTTATGTAAAATCTGACTTACAGTGATTGGGTAGATTAAAAGTGATGTATAATGTATGCAACTGTGGGTGTGTCAGTATGGTTTGTGATGTAAAATGCTTGCAACAAGGATTTTGTCAGTGTGGTTTGTTTTAATTTATATAAATGTATGGTTGCAAATAAAAGATCTCTGTCTTTTTTTGGTGGGAAATTAACTGCATGGATATAAAATTATTGTAATTTGAAATAAAAAGAGCACAGTATGTCCTCAAAACTGCCAGTGCAGCAAGTGCCTCTCAATGGAAACAGCTTCTGTCTGCAATGCAAAAATCTAAAATAAACTCCCATTTAATGAAAAATGAAAACAAGCAATAACTTGCTTGCTCCCTACAGTTCTTCAGTACTGCAGCTCTGGTCAAGCTCCTTCATCTCCGGTTAGCTACCTGGTCTACCTCCAAAGTTAGGCTCCTAGTGTTGCACAAGTAAATCCACAGGAGGCTTCTGATAATCCACAGTTAATTTCCTTGTACTCCACTAGGGTTCCACAGCACACACACACACCTATAATGTTGTTTCATATATTAATGACTGGACTGATGAAATAAATAATGTTAGGCACAAAACAAATGGAACACATTTAGGAAATGATGCATCTATTGTCTGCAAAGATCATTCAATGTCTATGAAACAAGATGATGCCCCTGACAACTTTGGAATTCTGGATACAAGTAGTCAGTAATCTAAGGATCCAGTTTGTTTACAAGAAAACAAAAAAAAAAGAAAGAAAGGAAGAAGTTCACAACAAATAACAAGGAAGAAAAAGAAACTGATTAATGACTGAAAGGAAAAAGTAAGTAGCAAAAAGGACTTTGTTATGTAATACACAGGTTAAAGGGTATAATGATACTTTTTGATCAGAAAACATTCAGTTCACAGAAAAAGGCATAATTTTTCTAACAGAGATGGTAGAACAAAGAGTTAAGGGGCAGGTGAAAAGGAAGAAATCAAAATTAAACTTGGAAGGATCGAAGAACATTACTATAAGAAAAAAAGGAGAGAAAAGACAGATGTTGACATCATGGCTCAAGCTGTGGATTTACAATACCAGCTAAATGAGAATTTAATACACAATGAAACAGTGGGATTAATAAGACTAATGGTGATGAAGATCTATCCTTCATAACTGACAGAGCAGATATTACTGCATTAGAAGCTGAAGATTCTTCAAAGCTGGCCAGCAAAGATATTCTTGTAATTGGAGATTCAGTTATTATAGGAAATGATACTTATATCTGCAAAGAAGATAATGAACATCGAATAGTGTTATGATTGCCAGGAGCAAAAACAGAAGATGTGAGCCAAGGTTTGGAACGCCTTAATGTAAGGAAATATGGATCCGTTTTTTTTTTCATGTCTCTACAAATAATGTCATCTGCAAGGATTCTCTGACTGTTAGTAGGGAAATGGCAACCCCCTGCTTGTACTGGTGTTAGGAAGTATTTTTCACAAATCACCTATAAAAAGGATAGTCAGGTCACTTTGAATGAAAAGATTTTTGGGGTAACTTCCTACATGGAGGAAAATGTCCTGTTTTTAAAAAAATGGAAATGTGTAGACCATCCAAGCAAGCCTAGTTTAGGGCACACGTGTTCAGACAGGATGGCATGCATTTGTCAAGATCAGGGAAGAGAATTTTTGCGGCAGATATTTTGCAATACCTGAAAAACACTACGCAGGATTTTTGCCAGGTCAAAAATTTAACAGTTCACAGATAGCAACATTTGCTGCACCTCTGATGGTTAACGACAGGAGCATTAATAATAAAGTTTTTTATTGGAAAATTTGCTACTTTCCCACAAGACTGATGTTGTTATTGATTCCAAAACATGGTTAAAGAACAATGAATAGAAACCAGTTCTGTCAAGGTATAAATGTTTTTACTGTAACAAACATTGCAATAAAAAATCAGGTGGAGGTGTTCTGATATGGATTAAAAATAATTATGAGACCTGTGATTATTACATGTTCAATGATGACACCAATAGAACAGATTGTGTAACTGTGACAATAAAGATAACCATGAAACATATAACAATTGTTGGAGTGTATAGACCACCAAACTTAAGTGCAGATGACCTAGAGGAATTCATAAATTTCTTGCATGAAACACAGGAGAGAAGAATAATATTAGCTGGAGACTTAAATTTACCAGAAACAGACTGGAATAATATTGATTCAACAATGTTAGTAAGGAAATTATTCACAACGTATATTCAGAAACAACAATTGCTTCAGATTGTAAAAAAAAACTACCAGGGAAGGAACATACTAGACATTGTGTGTGTTCCCAAAGAAATTACTGTTACTTCAAGTCAAGTTTTATCATCAGTGATGTGTAGTGATCGTGGGGTGATAAAGGTTAACTTGTTGCTAGTTAAGTCTGCCAGACTGAAATCTAAACCAATGCAAAGAAGGTTAATTACAGATTATGTTGTTGTTGTTGTGTCTTTCGGCTTTTCCCGGTTAGGGGTCGCCATAGCGGAACTCCGGTCCGCTAATGACTGGCAGTAAATTTTTACGTGCTGAGTTGCCAGCTCTGATGCACAACCTTCAACGAAGGTACGCCCATTCATGCATGTCTCCACACAGAAGACGCTCTAGCTGAGAATCAAACGGGACAAAGTCTTACTGTGAGGCGACAACGCTACCACAGCACCACCACCTCAGTCTCGTTAATTACAGATTATATGGAAGCAAAACAGTCACTATGTAAAACTAACTGGAGTGAGGTGTTCTGTAGAAAAAAATGCAGATGGAATGTGGAAAGTTCTGAAAGAGAAATTGAGTTAAAAAAAAATCAAAAAATGTTTAACATCAAAATCTAAGCATACAACATCAGGGGATATATTTCCATAAGAACAATATATCTGATTAAGGTGAGAGACAAAAAATATAAGAAATGGAAACGAGTTTGAACTACAACTTTGAAAACTGAAATAAACTGGACAAACAGATCAAGCATACTGTGAGACACGATCAAAAAAAATTGAAGAAAATGTATATAAAGATATTAAGCATAATATGAAACCTTTTTAATAGATACATAAGATGTGGAAGGAGTAAAGACATACAAATTGATAAACTGTGTGCAGATTCTAAAATTTATTCTCAGACACAACAGATTATAGATATTACAAAATCTTATGCAAAACAGTTTGGCTCCACAAAAGGGGTGATAAATTGTCCTAGTGACATCCAGGTAACCCCAAATACTGGAATCAAATTAGATTATATTGACAAAGAACTGCACAAACTGTACCCAAACAAAGCACAGGGAGGAGACGGAATAAGTAACAACGACCTGAGAACTCTTCAGCAAGAACTTATGGTACCATTATATCTATTAATCACTAGCTGATGTAAATATGGGGAGATTCCTCAACATTGGAGATATGCACTTATTAAACCTGTCTTCAAGAAAAAGGGGAGTAGGACAAACCCAGAGTCACATAGACCCTTAAGTCTGCCTTCATGTTGTGGAAAAATAATGGAGAAGGTAATATTGTATAAGTTGTCAGCACTGGATAGGTTGGGACTTGAAGCCATATATCAGCATGCATATGTTGAAAACAGATTTATTACCACCTGTAATACGGTGTTTTATATAACAATATAATAACTATGAATGAAATATTGTGTTGTGATATAATTTATACAGATTTAACTTCAGCATTTGACAGGGTCATGCACAAAACACTGATCAATAAATTAGTACAACTAGATATTAATGCACTCTTGATAAGATGGATAGCTGCATGGCTTACAAACAGGACATGGCAAGTATCATACAACAAATGGACAGGTGAAATCCTTGGTTACAGTCAGTGTCCCCCGCATGGCTCTGTCCTAGGCCCTTACTTGTTTAGATTGCATCGTTCAGACCTAATTTTTCATCGGAGGTGTTCTACTGCCTATACGCAGATGACCTGAAAATGGGTAAACTGATTACATGCGTTACAGATAAGGCATGACTGCAAAATAACTTGACTAAACTGACCATTTGGGCACAGGAGAAAAATATGCATATGCAATATGTGTGTGTACATATACATATATATATATATATATATACATATATATATATATATATATACATATACATACAGAGAGAGAGAGAGAGATATTGATTTATCAAAATGCAAAAGCATCAAAACACACAAACACATGCACAGGGGCTCAGCCTTAAGAGTGCATAGCAAATGAACACCAATATCTTGGGTTATGACTAACACCAGCCACATGCAAATACGATTCTCAGTCAACAGCTAAACAGATCACTTATGAATAGTGACTTCCCAGAAATTCACCCACCTCTTTCACACCCCTATACTTTTCAGTTCTAGCTTAGCAAAATTAACTGTATCCTGGATAAAACCACTACACACACACACACACACACACACACACACACACACACACACACACACACACACACACTATTTTTCAGATGGGGCTAAAATACTGTTTTCTATGCTACTTCCCTCTCCCACTTGTTTGGAAGCATGCTGCTAACAGCCAAACAAATGTAGTATACCAAGGTTAAAATTACTCTGCACTCTCAAAATGAGCCAACTGTACTACAAACTTATGGTAACTATAGTGAAGTGTCTATCTTCCAAAGACAGATGTCAACAGCTTTATTTAATTCACCACAATTGTGCAGTTACCTTTATACACATTAAATAGTAGCCAGACATAAGCTTTTGAGATAGAACAATGGAATTCTTCAATTAAAGAATGTAGAAATAAAGCTTAAAAAATAAATATGCATGCATGTATAGTCGCACAGAGAAACAAAATCAGAGAGTTTGAACAGAGACGACATAAAAATAATTTCTGTTAGCTAGCTTGTTCTACCATTGCCACTAACTAAAAATAACTGCAACCTACCTACTTCTGACCTTTATGAAAACTTACTATTTGCAAAAGACAAATAGGAAAGATTTACAGATCTGAACTCACTGACTTTGGGAAGGCTCTTTCTCTTCTCATCTGCAATCCATGCAAAGATATTCACCACTTTTCAAAGGAAAAGTCTATGAAACAGTCCAACAGGAAAGCACAGACTGATTGTTTCAACTGTTGAGCTGATCATCAAACACTCACTTTACTTGAAGCAATTTCAGAGGGCTATCCTGGAATGAGTCACTACTCAGAAATATTCAGTTAGCACAGCCCTTTTAGACAAATTCTTCCCTTTCCACATTAGCAAAAATCATCCTATTTCCTGTTGGCACAAAAGTGTAAAATCAAACAGATTTCCCCAAAGTAAAGTTACTTAGATAACCAGAAAATTCTAACCTCAAATAAGGTTATATAGCTTTTAACTGCTTGACTAACTCTTGGCTGCTGTGTGTCCTGGGATCTAGCTATCTACCTATTCCTGCCTAGCTACCTGTCCTGCTTCAGAGTTGATAACCTGCCCTTCCTGAAGACTCTGGGTCCCTGCATTAAATAATTCCTACTTTCTCTTCCTAAAATAAAGGAAAAGAGGCTATCTTCTCCCAGAACTCATCCCTTCAAGGAAGCTAGAAACCTGCCTAGCTGCCTGTCCTGCTTTAGAGTTGATAACCTGCCCTTCCTGAAGACCCTGGGTCCCTGCATTAAATAATTCCTACGTTCTCTTCCTAAAATCAAGGAAAAGAGGCTATCTTCTCCCAGAACTCATCCCTTCAAGGAAGCTAGAAATCTGCCTAGCTGCCTGTCCTGCTTTAGAGTTGATAACCTGCCCTTCCTGAAAACCCTGGGTCACTGCATTAAATAATTCCTACTTTCTCTTCCTAAAATCAAGGAAAAGAGGCTATCTTCTCCCAGAACTCATCCCTTCAAGGAAGCTAGAAAGTATGTTTGTAAAATGATATTTTTCCATACTAAGTAGGGCGTATCTGTCCCTTCCCTGCCAGGATAGCCAGCAGCATTACAACTCTGTACTCCTCTACCTTCATCCCTTCCCAATTGTTGCTCCTGCACTTGACTTCACTCTTCCCACCCTTACTCCTAAACCTACTTTTCCCCCCTCGAGCTACTGCAGCAGTTCAGTGTGTAGCCACTAGAGGGCACCCTTTTCCCAGTACACCTAGCCTACAGCTTCTGAATAGAATCTCTTAGGTAATTAGTTGTACCTTACTCGTTTCTTTCTGTCCCACTTTCCCCTTTTTATATTTATCATAATTCTCTTATCCACCCAACCTACTCAAACAATCATTACCTCTATTACCTCCTTCAGCTACCTCCTCCTAACTTACCTCTAGTAGTCAGCATTCCACTGATTGTTTTCCTCAGGTCTTTTTCCTTTACTTAGCTCTACCCGCTCCGTTCGCCCTGCGGGCTCACTCCGCTCCCTTACCCTACCCCCAAATCCCACCCACCCCACTGCATCTGACCTTATACCTCTCTAACCACACCCACTTTCATCATTAACCAATCCCATCCCACAATCTCATTATACCTTTCCATCTTCTAAGACACTCCTCCTATCTTAACATACACTTCACCCTTCCACTCTCCACCCTCTACTCTAGAAGCACTATGCCTATTCCATCCTTATCACCTTACCTCAAAACACTACTTTTATTTTCAGTACTTCCTTTCCTTTGTATTCCTTACACCCTAACTGCCTATGAACATCTCAGTTACTCTAGCTTCCACCAGCCCAAAAAACAAAAATCCCCTCCTGCTTTACCACCTAGCCTTAAACACATAAACATAACATCCACTACCAACTATTTCCTCCCAAAGTATCATAGAGTCACCCATATTAACTACAAACACCACCTTATTAAGAAAGGACATAACATACTGATCCCTTCTCTAATCCACACATATAGACTACACCTACACCTCCTACAAGATGGTGATACATCCCAATCCAGGCCCTACCAACATTAGTCCTCCTTCCCCTAGTAGACCTTCTACCTCTCCCCCTCATACCCCTACAAGGCCTCATAACTCCCTCTTCTTAGCTCACTTAAATATACGAACTGCAAACAATAAAGTTACAGACCTTCATGCCCTACTGGATGTACATGACTTTGACATCCTTTGCTTAACCGAAACATGGTTAAAACCAACAACCCAAGACTATGAAATCACCCCTCCTGGATATAACATTTTAAGAATGGATCGCCTTAACAAGAAGGGTGGGGGTGTGGCTATAATATACAAAGCAGGGCTCCAACTTTCACTACTAGATGCTCACCCATCATCCACTACTAACTCTGAAATTATTATCACTAAGCTACAGCTAAATACTTGTAAATCCATCTACATTTTATGCTAATATCTTCCTCCAGGCAATAACATCAACTCCCTAGAAAATATCCTTTGCTGGCTGTCCATTAACTATCCACAGGAAACCATTGTGCTAGGTGACTTTAATATAGACTGGAATATCTGTAATACTGACAACCCAACTAATCACATAAATCTACATGGCTTCTTCCAAATTATCACCTCACCTACTCACACCCATAAACCCACCAACAAAGAAACCATCCTTGATTGGATCCTAATAAATACCCAGTCCATAACCTATAATGTAGGTATACTGCCTGATGACCTTAGTGATCACTCCCTAACCTATATTATTAGGAAAAAGCTGAATATACCCTGCTCTACAACTTTTAGAAATACTCGCTCAAATAAACATTTCAACCCAGAACACTTCCAAAATGAACTGAGTGTATGTAACTGGACACCATTAAAACACCTCCAACAACTATGCCCCTTCCTGTAGCCTTAGGAACTCCACCAAAACAGCTCCATGGCTTACTAAGGAAACTAAGAAAAACATTTTGCTAAGAAACAAATTATGGGCCAAATGGCGTACCTCTAAAAACCCATCTGATCATGTAAAATTTAAACAACTCAGAAACTCTACTAAAACATCTATAATATCAGACAAAAAAATTCTTCTTCCAACTTCAAAATACCAACCAGCAAAGTCCACAGAATTTTGGTCAGGTATCACTAGACTCATTCACCCAGGCAATTCTAAAACTCCAACCCCATCTGGAATTACCCTTGACACTCCCAAACAAATTGCTGACTCCTTCAATAACTTCTTTACTGAAGCCATCCAGTCACTTGCTAACTCTCTACCTCATATATCTTCTAATCTGCCCTCCTCCTCATATACCTCATCTCCCATTTTCCAACTCTGCCCTGTCCCCAACATCCCTCATCTGTACCCTCCTTCAAAAACTCAAACCCTCTACCCCTTCAACAGACCATTTGCCTTCTAAATACCTTCAAATTGCCGCCAAAGTTATTGCCTACCCAATCTCTATCCTTATAAATAGAACCATTATTGAAGGTACTATCCCAGCCATCTGGAAAGTTTCACATATCATCCCACTACATAAAGGTGGCAACTCATCAGAACTTTCAAACTTCCGTCCAATTGCCCTCCTCTCTCCAATACAAAAATCATGGAAAAATGCATCCACCGTCAACTATTAGACCATCTTCTTCAAAATAACCTATTAGCCAGCTCCCAGCATGGCTTTCGATCTTTCCATAGCACCACTACTGCTCTCCTTTCCTTCTCTGACCACATCAACAAAAATCGCAACAATAATACCCTGTCCTCTGCTATCTTTATTGATCTTTCAAAAGCATTTGACATGGTTAACCATCAGCTACTGCTGAATCTTCTCAAGTCCCTCTCATTTGATACTCAAGCATTACAGTGGTTCAAGTCCTATCTAGACAATAGGCAACAGGCAGTGCTATGGGAAAACACTCTATCCTCCCACCTACCTGTCACCCTTGGTGTACCCCAAGGATCCATATTAGGCCCTCTTCTGTTCTCGATCTTCATAAATGATCTATCTATTAGTATTCCCCAAGCTGTAGCTATACAATATGCAGACAATGCCACGTTAATATCTTCAGCCACAGGGCCGTCTGAACTGCAGTCCCTCACCCAGAATACCTTTGAGCTTGTAGAAGAATGGTTTCTACAGTGGTGTCTCCTCCTTAACCCCAAAAAGCCTAAACTCTTGCTCTTTACTCCTACACAAAAGTCCACCTCACTTAACTTCAGTATCAAATCTAAAAATGGTACAGTCATATCTCCTGACACTACTACTAAACTCCTAGGAGTAACTATTGACCACAGCCTTAACTATTATACTCACATCAACATCACAATCAAATCAGTAAACCGAAAACTTGGCTCCCTCTGCAAAATAAAGCCCTTCCTTACTCCCACAGCTAGAACTACTATTGCCCAAACCCACCTTATCTCTACACTCTTTTATGCCTCTACTATATATACAAATCTATCCAAATGCAACCTCCACAAGCTGGCAGTCTCTTACAATAATACTGCCAGATTTGCTACCAACTCCCCTTTTAGAACACACCACTGCCTAAATCTGAAGCAGCTTGGTTGGCTTGAATTCCACAATCAAATTTTATTTCATCAACTGAATATTGCACATAAAACCCTTTACCACCCAGAAAACATACCAATTCTCACTAGTCTAATCTGCCCATATAAAAATCTTACAAACCTACACTCAGCCAATAAACTTCTGGTATCCATACATAAACCCAACAACAAAGCAGGAGATTCCCTTTTCTCTAATACTGTGGGGAAAAGTTGGAACCTACTTCCCAGTGAACTCACATCACTATCTTCAACTACACTCTTCAAAAAGAAACTAAAACAATACCTTAAAAACCATTGGCTATCCCTGTTCAAACCCTAAGACCATTTCTGTCTATTTACATCACAATCAGTCTTTCCAAGTTTCTTACTCACTTTATTGCCACTTTAAGGCCTCTACCATCTAGATGCTCTAGTTGCTCATATACACCTAAGATGTAATTTACCTCTTTTTTTCTCCTGAGTTTCTCCCCCTCCACTTACTCTTCCAATCCTGTTTCAACTACCTGATCTTCCATATTCTACAGATGACTTTCTTCCCACAGCAGTCACAAAAAAAAAAAAAACCTAAGTATTACCTTATCTTATTTTTGTGCTATTCTTCTGTTCCATCAATGTTTGCTAAATTACCTTAATCACCTGTTTTTGTCTAGCAACCTATCTGCATCTGAAGTTTATGTTCTGTAACTGATTACTTAATACTTTTTGCGTCTAGTCTATTTTAATGTGGAGCTTTTCTCCCCGGGCCTCTACTGAAAATGGACATATATCCAGCTAGACTAGCCCGGTCAACAAATGTAAAATAAAATGTAAAATAAATAATAAATAAACAAGACACAGCAGTCTAGGGAGCTCAAAGTTGTGCTAATGTTCATGTTGCACAGTTTTTCTTTTCAAAGGTCTGTTATACTGCTACAAAATTTTTTTTTTCTGTATAGCTTGTCTTATGTCACATTTGTGCTGCAACCTTACTGGAAAAAGTAGCTGCAGGCTTGTATAACCCACAAAAGATGATGAAATTCACAACTAGATATCCGTATCACCAGGAGCACATCTGGTCAAGGGAAATCAGAAATCCAGAACAACAAACTGGAATTTTAGAGGTGACCCTGCAGTTCTACACCCTAATGGGCCAATTTCCAAGAGATAATGGTAGAACATTGGAGTCGGTCCTACAGTTTCATCAAATGACACTGCATCAGCAAGCAATGATGGTTGATGTCATTTGTGATGTATAGAGAGGGGATAGACATGTGGCACAAGGTTTCTCTCTGTGGCAAGATGCTGAATTATAACCACTTTACAGTGAAACTCAAGTTTTCTTCAGAGAGGGAACCAAAAACAATTACCAGCACGTAGTGTGGGTTTCGACAGATCTCTGTGATACCCATTTTCATAATGTAGGTGAATATCAACCTTCATTACTTCTGCTCCTTTCAGCCAAATGAATCAGGATGTGTACATATGTTTGCTACATTTTTGGTGCCCAGCTATTCTCTGTGCATTCCTTTAAATGCACTGTTTCAGATCCTGCTTTACTTACACAGGTAGATTAGTTTTCTATTAATCACAGTGCTGGCAGTGGCACTTTTCTTAGTCTAGCTAGATTGATTATTCCTCTGCTCCAACATCAATGTCCTTTATGTCCATGCATGAAATCACATATAAATCAATAAAATTATATTAATAAAATCATCCCATACATATACAGATTGCTGATGATTTGCAAAGGAAGAAAGCTTACTTTCCTGTACATGTCTCCATGCTGCTGCAGTACCTGTCTGGTGCATGGTATCAAGTTGTGTCACTCAGCTTCATTACATGTGGTCAGTGTCTGATTTGCTGATCACTAACTCCACAATCCCATCTAGATGCTTTATTTTCCTTATCATGTTTACGCGTGCTATACTGATTGAGTTTGCCCTATTAGGACTTTTCTCCTTTCCTCAAACTTATGTGACAATACAGTTAAACATATTATGGTAAAGTGGATGTGGGGGTGACGTACTGCACATGGTGAGTGCAAGAAAGAAATGATTTCCTATTATTCCTTTATGCCATTCATCTACCAAGGTCCATGCAGCAGCAAAGCCTACTGGAATATTACTTATTCTCTCAAGGAAAACCAGTTTCACTTCAGCTGAAGAAACGTATCAGGCTGAAACAAAGATTTACTTCTTAGTTGAAATGCGGAAACATTATACTGAAGTGCTTATACTGAAGCCTGCATAACAAGTTTCCATGACAGAACTAGAGCTAGCAATTATGGAAAAAGTGCTTCCTAGTAGCATTTGTGTCTGAATGGGTATACTGAAGACTGTTGTCCACTGACAAAGAAAGCTACCACACCTTTCATAAGAATAGATACTCTGTGTGAATCAATATGGAAATCATACATTAGATGGCCTCCTCCTTGGTTCTCAATTTAAAATTACCTGGCAGTATTTTTCTGCAGCATTCCAAAGGTGGTGTTTTTCCTGGCAACCATTTAAAGTGTTAGGAATCTCAATAATGAATTCGGGAATGTGGAGAGTGAAACAGCTGAAAATCCAGATTTAAGTATACTAAGTTAGGGACTGCTATTTCTCTGAATACTTCACACAGCTTATCCAACCCCCCACCCATATAGACAAATCCACCAAAACGGAATCCATATTAAACTGGATCCTAACAAACAAGCCTTCATCTGCTAATATATCTGGTACGTTACCCAACTCCCTCAGTGATCACCTAGCCACATTCATACTACGACAGCACACAAAACCCCCCATCCTACTTTCTATCCGTAGTTCCAAAAATTTCCTACCAGACAAACTCATCAACACCTTAAAAAAATAAATTGGTCAACTCTTAAAACTCTACCATTAGATGAAGCCGTGGAGTACTTTAATACTACCTTCTTAGGTATCCTTACTCTTATGGCTCCACAATGTATAATTCATACTAAAACCAACCCAACCCCCTGGATCTCATAGGACACAATATTCCTAACTCAAATAATGAGACATAGCTTGGGCAACCTAGAGTACCAACAAAACGAGTACAAATCGACAATATTTCCCAGAGCTCAGAAACAAAGCAAAAAAACAAATACGTAATGACAAAAAAGTTATTATAACCAGCTATAAAAAACTCACTACAGCAATCCACAAAAATTCTGGTCTGCAATAAACCGCATTCTCCAATCAGGCAAAATCACCTCCCCAAACCCTAACATTGAAGATGGTAACAATGATAATGTCACCCAGTTTAATGACTATTTCACTTCCTCCATCCAAGTTATTCAACAATTTCCCCAGTACTACTACTACAAATACCCCCAAAATACAAAACTGTCACCGGAAAATCAACACCCAATTCTCTCTCAAACCAGTTCCAACTGACCTAATTCATACTGAAACCCACCATTCTCGCTGCTGATAAACTCCAAGCTGATTACCTCAGGATTGCTGTCTCTGCCATCGATTACCCTATTTCCATACTCATCAATACATCCATAGCTGAACACACTGCCCCCTCTCTCTGGTAAATTTCTTACATCGTCCCCCTACACAGAAGTGGTTCATTGACAGAACTTAGTAATTATTGCCCCATAGCTATACTATCTCCCCTATCAAAAATCTTAGAAAAATGTGTGCACACCCAACTACTGAAACATCTTCTTCAATATAACCTGCTATCAAATTCCCAACATGGATTTCGGCCAAACCATAGTACCACCTCTGCCCTTATAGCCTTTACTGACTGTCAACCAACAAAGAAATCTTGGTAACTTAGTATCTGTTGTCTTCCGAGACCTGTCAAAGGCATTTGACATGGTATCCCACTGCAAATTACTATCGACTCTCTCTGAGCTCAGTCTGGATAACTCCTCTCTACTGTGGTTTAAAAATTATCTGCCCCTCTGGCAACAAGCCGTTAAGTGGAATAACCCTCTCTCCCCTCTCCTACCAGTTGAACAAGGTAATCCACAAGGATCCATTCTTTGTCCCTTACTATTTTCCAACTTTACCAATAACCTCCCCTCAGCTGCCTAACAAACTAATATAGTACAGTATGCTTATGACACCACTCTTATTTGCTCAGCCCCCTCTCTACAATTACTCTAAGATATAACCCAGGAAGCCTTTACTACTATACAAAAATGGCTAAATTCCTTCCAACTCATACTAAACCCATCCAAGACCCAGCTCATGATTTTCTACCAATCCAAAACTTTCACCCCTACCTCGCCATTCTCAATAACATCCTCCAATAATACCCTTATCACACCAGTAACCCAAGCCAAGCTACTAGGTGTAACAACTGGCCAAAACCTAAAATTCAACAAACATATAGCACTAACAATTGCCAAAATTCATAAAAAACTAGGTTCACTGTACCGCTGCAAGAGCTTCCTCACACAGGAATCCCAAATCAAAATCTCTCGTACCCATCTAATGTCCACCTTACTATATGCTTCCCCAGTTCTAACTAACCTAAACAAATCTGACCTTCTGAAACTATCTACCTGCTACAATAAAATCTCAAAATTTGCAACCAATGCTAAGTTTCATTCTCATCACTGCCTCTCTCTAAGACAACTAGGATGGTTAGAATTCCCTAACCTACTAAAATACAATCAACTTCTCCTGACACATCAACTGCTATAACAGCCAAATAAAATACCTGCCCTCTTTGGTCTGCTCACATTCCATAATACTGTGCGTCAACTAAGATCTTCCAATACCGCACTACTGACCGTTACCAATTGCTTACATAGCTCAGGCCAATCTCTTTATTCCTATGCAGTTGCTAAGGCCTGGAACTCCCTACCCCCTGACATTAGATGTCTAAATAGTAATCATACTTTCAAATCCCTACTAAAAGATCTCCTATTCAAAACTTGAATATATTCCTGTACAGAAACAGACTAATTCCACCTCTTCCTGACTTTCAACATCCCTAGATCACAGGTGTACTGTGTAGTTTAACTTAGTGCATAGTACTGTGAACCAGGTGTTTAGACCACTTCATAGTTATGATTTCTAGTTTATGACCCTGTTTGTCTATGGAAACTTATTTTTGAATTTAGTGCATAGTACTGTGAACCAGATGTTTAGACCACTTCATAGTTATGATTTCTAGTTGATGACCCTGTTTGTCTATGGAAACTTCTTTCTGAATTTATGTTCAAGCAATTCTATTTTTGTTGTATAATACCTTGTTTGTTTCTCAATATTCTAACCACTGTATGATGCATCAAACGCAAAACTCTGATTTTTACTCCTTTTATATGTTCTATGCTCTTTGTACAAAATAGCTATGTTTATATATTTTTTATTATTTTTTATAATTTGTTTACTATGTATTTGGAGCTTTTCTCCCCGGGCCTCCACTGAAAATGGTCACCTTGTGTCCACTCGGACTAACCCGGTAAAAAAAATGGAAAATAAATGAATAAATATTTCCTGTTCTCTGAAGTATGACAGTGTGCCACTACATGCAAAGTTAAACAAGCTGGGCATTGCTAGTGTTTGCTATTAATCAGACCCTATGCACATATAAGTAAATGCTGATGTGACTTGAATCAGGCACACTGTTTTGAAATATTTGCCAACATTAATTTGTACTGAGGTTAACATAATTACATTTTCATGTTTATACCCAATAGTTATGCAATAATTATTATTCAAGCACTGTACTGATTTAAATGTTGATGATGTTGATTCACACTTCCTTCCCAAATAACTTAGCAGGCAAAACCACCAAATGATCTGACCACCCTCACCTCTCTCCCAATATTTAAAACCAAACTAAAACTCTTTCTCTCTAATCACTGGTTATGCTCTTGTGAAAACCCAGACTAACTTTTCTTTTCTTTCCTTTTTACAAACTATCTGACACTAACATAATTTTATTCTCTACCATATATCTCCACTTCTTATCATTTCATTACTACTACCCCTGCCATCTAGTCTTTGCACTCTCTTCACTAGTTACCTATAATCTTATTAACCTTATGCTTCTGTCTCATTCCTATTTTTGTTAGCTCAGAACTATTACTCTATACTAATGTCACTGCCTAACTAAGTTTTCCTTATATTGTCTCAATATGTTGTTTTTGAAATGTCTAGTGCTTCTATTGTAATGTCTAAATGCTATGCAATGTTTTTGTATATTGTTATTATACTGTATAACTGGAGCTTTTCTCCCAGGGCCTCCACTGAAAATGGGCATGTATCCAGTTGGACAAACCCGGTAAACAAAAGTAAAATAAAAATAAAAATAAAATAAAATAATGCTACTGGATAATACTGCAGACATGTTGATATAATGCTGACAGTTTAAAACAAGCTGAAGTAATGTCTAACAAGCAAACTCATCTTTGTGAAGGCACATTTCTAATGGATATTTTATTGATTTATATTTGATAACCAGATATGTGAGCTGGACCTGGGACCCTTTTCAGCCATGATGCAATGATAAAAAAATTAACAGACACATGTATATTTATAAAGCTTTGAAAGGGTTATATTAACACCAGTAATAAGCATAAAGTTGATAATACATATATGATAAACACCAGTACTTCACATAATAAGACATTATCTAGCAAGGCTAGAGTTTCCACTGTGTGATTCCTTAAACCTCTTGTATTAGAGGCTACATGGATATATGCAAATGACCACTTAAGGACATCAGGTGTTTCAGCTAGATGGCAATTCTGAACGTCCATGACTTTCCATATAGCTGAAACACCTGTTGTCATTAAGGGGTCATTTGCATATATCCCATGTTGACTCTAATATGAGAGGTTTAAGGAATCACACAGTGGAAAGTCTAGCCTTGCTAGATTTTTCTTTTTGGTTTTTACTGATTGTTTTTTCTATGTGACCTTTTTACTCATTGTTTTAGCTTGTTGGTTGGGATACACTGCAGACACCCTAATGGTTAGGGATATCAGCTGGGTATGACAACTCTGTGCTTCTAAACATGAGATGACCATTCCACTTATGCTGTGCTGATGATCCCATAAAAAGGCTGAAATGTGCATTCCCACGCATGTTCACAGCTAGAGAAGTGCTCTAGGTTTAGAGACCTGCATCTTGAAATACTGGTGTATCTCTTTTTGTTCCAAGTGAACATCCCTCTCCAGTGCCAGTGGTGAGGATTCAGGCTCCTTGATTACTGGCACAGAGTGGGGACATCACAAGGTCTATAACTGTATTGTCAGTTAGCTATAATTAAAAACATGTTGAATTAGTATATCCATTTCCCTTTTCCAGTGAAGTAAATGCTAAATATTTTATCTAGGAGGAGGATGTCAACAGATACGCACCTTGATTTAAAGTTTTGAATGAAGCCAATGCAACAAAATTATGTAGTTAATTAATCATTCTCTTCTGCAATATTCTGGAGTTTACCAGTGAAGTATATGGAATGGTCATATTGTCAAATAGGGATCTGAATGGTAAACCTACACGGTGCTTACTTTATTCAGTGTGCATGACCATCCATGTATTAAACAATATCCAGCATTAATGCACTGTACATTAAGAAGTATAAAGTCTTATTCACAGCAGTGCCATTTCAGTTTGAATGCATTGGAGTTCGGTTCTGTAGTCAAGTTTGCTCAACACTGTTATTTAAAGAAAGTAAAATTACTGCCTGCCACAAGCATTAATAACTATTTTTTTAATGGTGGCACTAATCTGCTATATTAGAAAACTGCTGTCAAGAATAATTAACATTTCAGGATTTTATTCATTTTTGTATCTTTCTTTCCAGTAAATGGGGTTAATTCCAAGGTGACTATAAAGGAAACCAATTAGCAAAAGAATGTTTTTCTCCATGGTAACTACCTTTCTACAATCATTTTTTTATTTTCCTGAGTCACTGTCTGCTTCCTAATAGTTATCTTTAAAAAAACAATAGAAAATCACATGTATTTGTGTTGTGATTTTTATTTCTGCCACTATTATGGACATACTATTGACATTTCCTAAATGGCAGCTTTAAGTAATTCCAAAAATAAGCCTGTACTCCTTGATAGCTAACAATTTTTAATGGCAGTCCAGAAATATTCCTGATTGTAGTAATTTCTGTACACCTATTTAATGTCTTCTTTCAAATTTGTTTATTTAAGAGAGACACTTCTTACCTGCAAGAAAGTGAATCACTTCAAGAAATCTTTACAATTCCTCACTGCACTTATCTCTGATGTGAAGAATGCATGCTGTAATCCTTTTGAGAAATTGTGCTACATTGTTCTGAATTTGACAGTACCATGGCTAGCTTATCAACTGCAGAAAGCTGACAGACTAAGGCATTTACACTGAATAATATTTTGATATGAGATAACACAGATGTGGCTGTCTCCCTTGCTTGAAACACCACAGTTTAAAGTTATAAATTATTTTGTTAAAATACAGTTGAGTACACACTACTGTATTCTAAATCATTTCTTGCATTTATGAAAGTGAAGTGACAAATTACCCTGGAGATAAGTATTAGCATTTCGCAAAAGCAGACTGCTTGCTTGCTTGCAAACCTTTAAATACAGAAACTCTCCGAGACTCTGCTGAAGAAAGTCCCAAGCCTAAAGAAACATTTCAGCTGCATGTGCTACTGCAGAAAGCTTACTTTACCTATGGCTACATAGTGTACTTGTGGATAAGGGTTTATATCCATTATCTGCTTAGCAAGCCAGTGGTCTCCTTATTTTTATTCATTCCACTTTGCTGACTAGGTCAACTGTTATGTGGCACAGCCCCTTTGCAGATGGGACCCGGCAAGGATGGTCTACAAGTGAATCATTTATCTTACAGATTGCCATCATAATTTCAAACTAAGGAGTAATTAATATTTAAACACAGGGAATGAAATACTCAAAAGAAAAATACTTAATGTGTAAGGTAGAACCAAATAATATAGACAGGATTATGAGTGAGCTGCCGACCGATCATAATCTACTTATTATGTGTTCGATGCATAAATGCCAAGTCTCGATGTGAATGCCGGCATCAATGTCAAGAACACATAATAATGGATTATGATTGGATACCAGATCACATTTCTTTAAAGTGCATGGAGCTTTATCTGCTCCATGAACTATTACCTACAGTAAAAAAAGGGACTAAGTGTTTTGCTGGTTTTCAAAGCCATAAAGCACTTATCGAGAACTATGAGACAGACAGTGTAGCACAGTCTCTTATGTTCAGGCAGTGAAGCAGCTTACACTCATCTTGCCATGCTTATAAAATCTGTTATTTCTGACAAATCACAGACGACTGAAGTCACTAAATAATGACATACATTTGTGTTTCAGACTTCGTTTCCTTCAGACAATGCAGACAAAAACAAATCCTGCTACTATAGTAACTTTCTAAGTTTATAAGCGGAAGTCAAGGGTATGTTGTGTAATGAAAGAAAACGGAAACAAATTGTTGCGTCATTTGCTGGTCAGTACTGACAGATTTGTCTGCCTAGCAGGGGGGTGCTTAATATTTGCTAAGATCGGGTGTAGAGATTTGTCTTTTTCTGAATATTGAAGAGTAATCATCACACTCCATGCAGTACAAGGCTTTTAGATATTTTGGTTACACACGGAATCTGAACGCTGATTACCTTAAGCAGCACCTCTTATGCTAGGCTTCTTCCACTTTTCCTCAACCCATGACACCTGACTCTAATCATGTCCCACTCTGCTGCAAACCCTAAAAGCAACTCTATCCTATTTCAGGTAGACACATCCCTCCCTGCTGTAAACTCTAAATGCATGCTTGTCCTATCCCACATGTACCCCTCACTCATCCATTCAGGTTCTTCATCCTTTCTAGTTCAGCTACTAAAGCATATTATCACTATCCTCCACATTTGTTCTGTCCTTTCTTTAATGCAATCCTTCAGATATGAGAAGGTTCAGCAGAGTTTCCACCCTCGTTCACACAGACAGGCTTTATTCAGCTGGACTTTAATATAATTAAGCAATAACAGACGATTTGGTGTGGTATATTGAAGATTTACCCATGGTTGGTGTGGTTTAACAACGAGGACAAAGCTCAAGTGATTAAACAAAGGCAACCGTAGGTAAATCTTCAATATACCACAACCACAGAGTTGGTTATTGCTATTATACAATGACATTATTTAAGAAAAAAATACTTTTCTTAAATAATGTCTTTATATAATGGAGGTTTGTTGTTCTTCCGCCGGTTGTGCTATACTGATTCTGCTTTTTGATATACTACGCGCATGCGTATGGGACTTGCGTTCCCACGCATACCCAGTACATCAAGGCTTTAAAATTGAAGCAATGGAGAAAAGAAAATCTCCGTTGCTCTGTTTTCTCTCTCTTTTTTTTTTATTGTAAAAAAAAAAAAAAAAAGATTTTGGGGCAGTTTATAACAATGGAAAAAAAGTCCGGGCAACCAGACCTTTTTCTGTTGGTATATTGTGGGATTTATAACGGGCATGCTGGTTGGGCTGGCCAATCAGCGTGCATGTCTTAGAATATTAATAGGGAGGAATTCCATACTAAAAATAAACATCTAGCTTCTTTAACTCTTAATTCTCCTCAGGAACATCAGATTATCTCATTTGTCTATTTTTTGTTTGTTTTTTAAGTGGCCTCCACATTACCTCCTTCCCATGTCCACTGAAAAACATTCACATTTATGTTGACAGCACGGTAATGTGATTTCAGACTGTAGATTTATGACATTATATCTACTTATTGGTAAAAAATTGAAATCCATTTGCATAAAACCAGCACTTGGGCTCAGGACTGTACTTTGATCTAGAATTTTGTTAAATAAGGACTTAATTATTTTTTGAGCTTAGAAGGCAAGCCCCCCCCAAATTATGTTTATCTAGCCAGCACTTCCAGGCCACTGCAAGTATACCAAAAGCTAATCACTTATAGTACTTCTGAGTACAAATGTGAAACCCATGGAGATCCTGTTTACAAAAATGTTCTTCACATTTTGACAGTGTTTGCAGTGTTACTGCAGCACTGATGCCTTATACACAATAATTTTTGCATAGCTTCTTTTTTTAAATGCCAAGCCATACTTTACTTATCCAACCTCTACATTTTTTAACAGATATTTTCTCTTACCCTATTATCCTTTATTTGCATGCTTACTGATATATTTATATGAAATATAGGTGGTACAGACTTTTTTATTTTCCTGTTTTATTTATTTAAAGCACAGTTAGATGAACTGCACACTTCTTTCACCTCTGTATTTAGTCTATACTGTTTGTCTGAAGAACAACATGTAGCAAGTTACAAAGATTCCAAATATTTGTGTCATTCAGTTGTGAGTTTTCAATTAAATAACGTTTAACACTATCAACACCGGTACTACTGGGAATGCATGTAAATAAGTAATCTACATCCATGATAACCAAAAGATAGTTGGTAATATCCTTATCCTTCGGCCATGCATATAGCTCCTTGAGAAAGTGTGAAGAATCTTTTATAATATTATATATGTTTAATGTAAACACCTTTTTAATTCAATGTCAATATATTTGGCGATGGGTTCTGCAACCCTTCCTCTTGCAGAGACTGGTGGCTTACTCTGAGATTTATGCAATTTAGGTATGCCATATATCACTGCAGTGGTGGTGCTGCGGTAGTGTTGTCACCTCACAGTAAGACGCTGTCTGGTTTGATTCTCAGCTAGAGCATCGTCTGCGTGGATGCATGCGTGAATGGGCATACCTTCGTTGAAGGTTGTGTGTCAGAGCTGGCAACTCGGCATGTAAACATCTACTGCCAATCATTAGTGGACCGGAATTCCGCTGTGGCGACCCCTAACCGGGAAAAGCCGAAAGACACAACAACAACAAGGTATGCCATATATGAGTGGGTTTAACAGGTGAAGTAGTGGTAAGAAAGTTAAACAAATCAAAATCTATAGAAACTGCATTATACATTTCAAGCAATATACTATTAACATTCTTAATATTATATCATTCAAATCTAGTGATCTTCTTGTAATCTTTAGAATTAAGTATCTCTTGCATAGTCAGTATATAATAATCTGTATCAAGTACTACACTCCACCCCATTTTATCAGCATTTTAATAACAATTTGATCATTTTGTATCAAAGAGTTTAAAGCTTTATATTCATCAGCATTCAGATTGTGAAAAGACTGTTTTTGTATATATATATATATATATATATATATATATATATATATATATATATATATATATATATTGTGTTCAACAGCCTTCTTTGCTGTTGTTTGTGTAACCGGATTATGATTAGGTATATAAACGCTCTTTCTTCTAAGTGTTTTATTATCATATGCGCTCTCAGTTCCAAAAGCTATGCTCAAATTTAAAGACCTAACAAAGTATTTAATTTCCACCACTACTTGAGATACATCTACAGTACAGGCAGGTACAAATGTAAGCCTCTTATTTAGCACTGACAACTCATATGTATTTAATTCACACCTGAAAAGATTAAAAACCAGTCCATGTTTAGATTCTTCATGTCTGGCCGCTGGTATTGTTTTTTTCCACCTCGATGTTTGATATTTTGACTCTTTTTCCTTTTCCGCTGTTGTGTTAATAGAAGGGGTGAATCGTATAGGCACGGAAAATCCAATGGGTCCAATGCTGTGATTATATTTGGATCAACGAGTGGCACAGGCTGTTGTATAGTTGGCATCGGTTCAGTTTCTGGATGTTCTCTTCCGGATTCCTCTGACACAATAGGAAATTTTCTTTTCAATTGGACCATGTGAAGATTTGTCCAGTTTTGAAATGAAGAAAGTCCCTTTGTAATTTTCTTTTCTTGATTTGAATAAACTTAGTTTAAAATGTCTTCACTCTTTCAATAGCTTTGTATAAAACATTAGAATGACGGTTAAGTTCAATCTTATCAACTAATTCATAGCACTGTTGTTCTATTTCAGTACAAAATGATATCTCTAGAGGCTGGAAAAAGTCATTCATTAACTGCATATTCTGCAGCGAACATGCCAAATTCAGTGCCTGCCAATTCTTTAATAAATCTGGATATTTTAATCCATATGTAGGATTTTATTCTTTGCACCAGTTCTTTTGCTGACGTGGTTCCAGTGAATTTGTTTATCATTTATCGTTTACATTTCATATTTTCACTGGACTCATCACTGGACTACATCTTTGTTTTTTTGAAATCTGAAAACTCAATATACAGAGAGTGACATTACACAATGTAAAGCACAGAAAGCATATACAACATACCCCTGTCCCATAAAAATAAAACATTAAATAACCATCTAAGAATTACTACAAAGACAAGGGTAGTTAAAATATAAATAATTACATTTGCTGAAATAACATTATAAATTAAGGCATCGTGCCTCTGTCCTGTGCTACATTCTCATATATTTACAATTTTCACTTCATCTAATGCATTCAACATACTGGTCTGATATCAAGAATGATCTCAGTACCTTTTGATTACAGGTCTGGTTTCAGAGATACTCTGACCGATGTGCAAGGCATTCATTCTTGCTTTGAAAATAACATGGCAGTGAAATTACTGTTGGGGGGACGACGACTTCAAAGTGAAGATCTCTATACTGTGAAGATTCTGCCCATTAATCAGCAAGGCACTTTTTGCAGTCCAGTAACACTGAGTATTATTAAATGGCTTTCAGTTTTGCAAAATTCCCATATTCTGCTGCATATCATAACATTTAATAAACTGTCTGGTCTGGTGCAGAGAGAAAAATCTCGAATATGACCCTGTTGACTTGACTTTGCACAGTGACTTAGGTACTGTAAGAACCTATGCAGGGAAGATGGAAGCAAGAGTGACTTGGCCAGCCTGGAGGGTGAAACTGCAGCTTCAACTGTTGCTATCAGTGGATATTCAGAGGATGTGGGTGTTGCTCACTGCTAGTGTTAGGACCAGGAAAGTACAGTTGTGTACACTTACCATAAATGTAGATGTTCGAGTGTATTCACTGTTGCAGCCATCACATTTGGGTTATCTGCCAGCAGGTAGCCCTCAGTCGGCCCGAATACCACAGACTTACTATTTCTGCATCGGTTGCTGTCGCTTCAGGACTGACGTCAGGGGTATAAAAACAGGCAGCCGACGCCTTTACATAAATTTGTCTTGCCCCAAATGTCAGGAGCCCCCAAAAAGGGAGCTAAGTTATGGTGGAAAAAGCACCACCAGTAAAAAGTAAATACCAATAGCCCTGTAAGGGGTGAGTAAGATAAATAGAGGAGAGAGAGAGACAAGGGGGTTGGAGGGTGGGAAACCAGGACTGCAACAGTGAATACACTTGAACATCTACATTTATGGTAAGTGTTCACAACTGTACTATGTTCTTCGTGTTTCACTGTTGCAGTCATCACACTTGGGTTGATTCCCAAGGCTGAAGAATGGGTGGAGGCAGTCAAGAAGAGTTGGGGCTGGCTAGTATGCCCTGCAGGACTGCTGTTGCAAAACCCACCCTGGATTTGGAAAAGATAGGCAGGTGGTAATGCTTGGTGAAGGTGTGAACAGAACTCCAAGTAGCAGCTTCGAGAATGTCCCTGGAAGTGACTCCTCTGGGAAAAGCTGTAGAAGTTGAAGTTGACCTAGTGGAATGCATTCTGACCCACTGAGGGGGTGGTTTCCCATGGTGTTTATAACAGAAATGGATACAGTGTGCTATCCATTTGGAGATGGTCTGTTTTGAAATGGCCTTGCCCTCTGCCCCTGGTGCAAAGCTGACTAGTAACTGGTTAGATTTCCTGAAGGACTTAGTCCTATCAAGGTAGAATCTGAGCTGTCTGTGCACGTCTAAAGAGTGTAGGATCCTTTCCCCCTTATTTTGAGGATTAGGGAAAAGGGTGGGCAAATGGATAGATTGGTTGAGAGCCACACTGGACACCACTTTAGGCATAAAAGTAGGGTTAGTCCTGAGGGAGACCCTGTCAGCATGAAAAATAATGAAGGGTTCCACGGCCATAAGTGCTTGTAGCTCTGACACTCTTCTAGCTGAAGTGATGGCCAGAAGCAAGGCTGTTTTCCAAGAGAGGAATTTTAACTCAGCTGATGCTGCAGGCTCAAAGGTGGGTAGCGTGAGCTTTTCCAGCACAAAGTTAAGGTCCCAAGCAGGGGTGAGGGCTCGTCTTGGTGGCCTTAAGTTGTTAGCTCCTGTCAAGATTGATGAGAGGGTGAGAGAAGAGAGGTAGTTCACTGATGTAATCAGCAGAGATGGCAGAGGCATGGATCTTAATGGAAGAAAAGGACAGGCCTCTGTGGAGTAGGTCTGCTAGGTAATCCAGGATGTGAGGTAAGGAGGGCTGTGCTGTATCTGCTCCTTTAGAGTGAACCCAGGAACAATACCTTTTCCACTTATCAGCATAGGATTTCCTTGCACTGGGTCTTCTGGCTTCACGAATGACATCCAGCACCTGCTTGCTTAGGTTGGCCATTGCCGGGCTGCAAGGTTCAGGGTCTGCAGTTGCAGATGCAAGATCTGTCCCTCCTGCTGAGTGAGGAGAGTTGGGATCTGGGGTAGGTGAGATGGTGGCACCGATGACAGACTGCGCAGTAGTGGGTACCAGTGCTGGCGTGGCCAGTCTGGGTAATCAGGATTGCCCTTGATTTTTCTGCCTTATCTTGAGTAGTACTCTTGTAAGAAGAGGCAGAGAGGGAAATGCATAGACTGAGAGGTTTACCCACTGGAATGATAGGGCATTTACTTTCCAGGCCTTGTAGGGGAAGGCAAATAGGTCCACCTTCGGGGTACCCCATTTCTGGGTTAGAAGGCTGAAGGTGTTGAGGTCTAATTGCCACTCGTGTGGGTCTAGGAGAGTTCTGCTTAAGTCGTCTGCCAGAGAGTTTTGTTTGCCTGGCAGGAATTGAGCTTGCAGGTGAATCTGCATAGCCAAGGCCGTGTTCCACAGGTTCATGGCTAGCCTGCAGAGGGGATAAGAGTGGGTTTTCCCCTGCTTGTTGATATACCACATCACTGTGGTGTTGTCAGTTTTTATTAGAAGGGGCCCTGGTGATAGTAGGGATCTGAAAGCTGTCAGAGCATGCTGAACAGCTAGCATCTCTTTTTGGTTGATGTGCAGATGAATTTGGTTTGGGCTCCAGTGGCCCTGAATGAACCTGCCATCTAGATGTGCACCCCAGACATAGTCTGATGCATCTGTGGTTAGGGTCTGGGCGGCGTGGGGTTGTGTAAAGGGAAGTTCCTTGTTGTGGTTACATGCTGCTGCCCACCAAAGAAACTCTGTCCTGAGACAAGGTATAATATTCTCCAGGTCCTGAGAATGTTGGCACCAAAGACTTTTTAAGTACCACTGAAGTTTCCTCATATGCAGTTTGGCATATGGAATTAGTAGAATGCAGGAGGCCATGAACCCTACAGCCTGCAGGATTTTCCTTGCAGATAGCTGGGCTCTGGTGGGTATTTGAATGAAGTAGCCTGTGAGATAGGCTTATTTTTCTGGAATAAGGAATGCCATCTGGGATGCTGTGCCCAAGCTTCCTCCCAGGAATACAATTTTTTGACTGGGGAATAGTTTTGATTTTTTTTTGTTGATAGTGTACCCTAGGGAGGTTAGTAGGTCCTTTACAAATGTCAGGTGCTGCAACAGCTTTTCCGGACTGTCTGCCTGAATCAGGCAATCGTCCAAGTAAGGGTAAATTTGAATTTTTCTCTGTCTGCAATAGGCATTGGCTGGAGCCAGGCATTTTGCGAAGACTCTAGGAGCAGTGGATAAGCCAAAGGGAAGTGCAAAGAACTGATAATACAAAGATCCTGCCCTAAAACGTAGATATTTCCTGCATGAGTCCTTGATGTGGATGTGCAAATAGGCTTCCTTTAGGTCTAGGTTGGCTAACCAGACATCTTTGGTCAGCATAGGGAGAAGCTGCTGTAGGGTGAGCATTTTGAATTTTGGTACCACCAGGAAGGTATTTAGAATGGCTAGATCTTAGATTGGGCGCCAGGTACCTTCTTTTCTGGGTACTAGGAAAAGTCTGGAATAAAAACCTTGGCCTACCTGTTCTGCAGGAACAGACCTAATTGCCCTTATGGAGAGCAGGGACTGAACTTGGTTTTGTGCTTCTGCCCACTGGTTTGGAGGAAGGTCTGGGAACCCTTTTGGGGTTGGCAGCATATGGAAATAGAATTTGTACCCCTGGGATACTATGTTGAGGACCCATCAATCGTTGGTGATGTAGGGTCCAGTTTTTCGTATGGTGGGCAAGTTTTCCTCCTAGGGGCACGAGCAATTGGGCAGAGGTGAGAAATGGAGATGAGAAGTCATTGTGAATTCTTTCTGTAAGAGGGTGGCTTAGCACTCCCTGTTTTAGAAGTGGAGGTACTCCATTGCTTAGATCTCTGCATACACTGAGACTGTAATCTTGGGGGTCTGTTTCCCCTGGGTCTAGTTTGAGATGGCCTTGAGGGGGCTGGAAAGGACCAATGTTTCGAGGGACAATGCCTACTGAATCTTGGAGGCTGCACTTGCAAAACATCTTTGACTAACTGCATAGACTTAGACTTTTCTTCCATCTTTTTTAAAACCTCTTCTGCTTTGGTGCCAAACAGATAGTCCTTGTTTAAAGGAGCTTCCAGTAATTTTGATTTGACATGGTCTGGCAAAGTCTGCTCCTTAAGCCAAGCATGCCTTCTAAGTACAGAACCTGTGACTGCTGCCCTGCAAGATGCTTCTAGAGTGTCAAACCCACACTGCAGGGTATGTTTGCTGACTTGGCTTGCAGAATGCATAAGCTCCTGTAATTCTTTATTTTCTGCACAGTCAGGAAAGGTAGATAATTTTTGCTTAGGTTCTACAGTATGTTGCTGGTATTTCAGCATGTGGAGTTGACAATTCAATGCTCTAATGGCGAGTTGCAGAGGTGTATACTTTTTTACCCCATCTGTCTAAATCTCAGGCATCCCTACCCGAAGGGGTGGGATTCTTAGCTGTAGTTGTTTTTATTCCTTTAGGTCCTTGAGATATGACCTCTGGGTCAGCAGTAGGATTTTTGAAAAGAAATTTGTAAGAGTCAGGGACTCTATAGTACCTGTCTGGTTTCCTTGGAGCAGGAGGTCAAGTATCAGGAGTTAAACTGGATTCTATAAAGGCATCATCCACAACATCCAGAACAGGAGGGATAGCTAAGGGTCTGTGCTGTGGTAAATCTAAAAATTCCGAGTCTCTTTTTGGACTGAGGATAATCCTGGCATTCCCAGTGGAAATGCTCTCTCAAGGTATGTAGGGTTTCACCAAAAGAAAAATCTTCTGGAGGGGCAGCAGAAGGAATGGATTCCTCCGCATCTGTATCCTCATAGGCAGATAAAGGCAGGCCTTCATATTCAGAAACCTCAGAGTCATCAGACCCTCGGTCAGTTAAAGCTGCTGGGGACAGGTCTCTCTTTCTTTTAGCAGGGGAAGACTGGCTTCCCCTAATCAGCATAATCAGGTCTTCTGCCATTTTAAGCATTTGAGATTGTGGCAAGGAAGCAGGCGCTTGAGTATGGGTCGTCTTTTTTTTAGGCGTAGTTTGTACTCTTGGCCTTAGAAACTCGGTAGTTTTAGAAAGAACTGAAGAAGCGAAAAAAGTTGTCGGTTTGTGTCGAAGAACTTCCTCAGAAGCCTGTGCCTGCACAGCGGCTCTGGACCCATCCAAGGTAGAGACATCCGCAGGTTCCATAGTCAAAGAAGAGTCGCATGGCATACCAGACTCCGAATGGTTATTGGTAGCGGCCTGCAAATTCATTGAAGCGGTCATCAGGGGCTGCAAAAGCACCTCACTGAGTACTGGCGACTAGCTTAACGGAAGCATCGTCGGCAGTTTTGGACCTGTGCGGTCTATCTCTGTCTTTATCCTTGTGTTTTTTTGGAAGATCGGTAGTCGGATGGCTTACTGAAGCCATTTTGGAATACGGAGATCGAGAACAAAAGTATTTAGCTACAATAAGAGCCCGGCGACAAATAGTTTAGGCGTTGAATAAAGCACAAAACCGACAGTGAGGTACGTCATGGTCTGGGCCTTAACAGGTGACGCAGTAAGAATGGAAATCTCGGTGTGGTATTTGCTTTCCACAGGCGGGACAATTGCTAACTTTTTCTGACATCGGTTAGTGCAAGAAAAAAGGATCCCCACTGGGGTACTTAGCTTTAGAAGACCTCAGGAAGATTCAATTTCAGAAACGAAAACTCAAGTAGTGGCCGACCGGCACTCATGCAAACTGCTTCTGCTTCGGGCTCCTCGGCAAGAAAGACTGATGTAATGGCATCAGCTGCCTGTTTTTATACCCCTGACGACCTGACATCAGTCCTGAAGAGACAGCAACCGACGCAGAAATACTAAGTTTCTGGTATTCGGGCTGACTGAGGGTTACCTGCTGGCAGATAACTTAAGTGTGATGATTGCAATAGTGAAACATGAAGAACATCAAGAGTCTACCAAACAGCATACACACTATAGCAAACAATATAGCATTAACAGAATCACAAGGGCTAGAGGGTCAGGCTGCTGTGAGAGGCCTCATACAGCAGAGAAAAAGCATCCACTCCTCATGACAGCCTTTACACTGCCGTGATTTTACCCCTTGCTCCCAAAGTGCTATGAAAGAAGAACATGCATGACGGTACTCGGGCATTGGGGGAGAAAACCTTCAGGAAACTGCAACTGCAGCTGCAGCTAAATAAGAAAGAAAGAAGCAACCCTTCTGCATCCACTGTAGTTCTCTTCTTTAAGACAGCTCCCTTTCACATAAAGAGTTGCTCAGTCCTCCATTAACTGCTATCAACTATGTCTGAGGTGTTTCATCCCTCAGTAGCAAATAGACAAATCCCTGAAACAAAAAACATATAGTCCTCACATTTTTTCTTTAATAACTGAACTGCACCCCTCAATAATTTGGAAAAAAATGTAACAGTTGTGTCTAAAATAATATGCGGTAAATATTCTTTATCTACTGTATTTTCTTCCTATCATGAATGCCATACCATCACAATGATGAGTGCTGCTTTTTTCCCTTCCAGTAGCAGGGATTCTGAAAGTGACACTGACTCTGGTGTTCAGGTCTTCTCATTTTCAAGGAGCAAAAATTTGTGAAACAAAGGAAGTTAGGACTGTGTATGTGTGCATCTTTTCTCTTTTACAATAAATAAGATACTCAAATGTCATCCACTGAAACCTTGCTACTGTTCAAGGTGTGGCTCTACCGTTCCAAACCCCTTGCGCATGCAAATTTTCTGGAGTTGTAGGACCATATCTTCCTGGATAAGACAAAGACCTTCACACTTCTGGGGATAGTTACACCTCCAAGCACATATAGCTATTAACAGGAAGAGCTTTTTGAAATACTCAAAAAACTAGTTACAGATGCATGTATGTCAAAACTGTATGAGAAAAGTAGGTGAATTGCTTTACATGTAGAAGATAATCTGAATGGCACAGGAGCTGTGATCCTAGTAGAAAACAAACCTTTGGAGATCCACAAAGGGATAAGCTAGACAGAAAAAGAACTATTATGAGTATTGGGTGGAAGTGAAAAATTACATAAATACATTTACGCTAAAGGCAATTCATGCAGAAAAAGATCAGAAAACTTTTAAAATCTCTGTGCAAGGTACTTTGAAAACTGCAGAAGATGTTACTTAATATACAGTAGTATGTTCTGAAAGTAAAACATAGGCCAGACAAAAATGACAAACAGCAGATACACTGAGCAGACTATTTTTATCCTACAAACATGAACAGCTGTTAGAAAGACCATGGACTCTCTACACCACCATATGCAATGTTGTGTTGTTGTCTTTTGGCTTTTCCCAGTTAGGGGTCGCCACAGCGGAACTCCGGTCCGCTAATGATTGGCAGTAGATTTTGACGAACGCAGAGGTGCCAGCTTGACGTTCAACCTTCAACAAAGACACACCCATTTACACGTCTTTCGAACGCCCACCCAACCGTGGGGAGGACATGCAGACTCCACACAGAAGGCACTCCCCGCACTCCAGCCGAAAATTGAACGGGAGAACCTCTTGCTGTGAGGCAACAATGCTACCGCTGCACCACCGCAGATACACCACCATATGAAATAAAAGAATAAAAAGTAAAATTTCAAAGATGTACTAACACTGAATCAGAAGTTCCATTAATGAAAAAACTCTACTCCCTAGAAGCTCCCTTTATAGGTTCATAGGATGATACTACTCAATTGGCCCGGAGGCCCTTATAAGCCTGGCCAAGAATTTCACCCATGTTCCCCCAAAGTCAGCACCTGTTTCCCCTGTCCAGCAGGGGCACAGGTGAGATCCCAGTGGTGTATTTTCTGTTTCCCATCCAGTTGTCCAGGTTCCTCTTAAAGAGGGCTTGTGAAGTACTCTGTTTGACATGAAGAGGGAGTCAATTCCACAGATGGGGGAGTCTTTGGGAAACAAATCTATCCCTCCAACAAGTTCTATTAATGTGACAGACCAAGCTGAGGCCTTGCATGCGGTTTGCGAGAGGCGAGTTTGACTTATGGATATGCAGCAACTCCATCAAGGCTGGGTCTGAGATGGCCTTGTATGCCAGACACAGGTCACCTCTGAATAGTCTATACGAAACTGAGTAGTGAGACAGGGCTTTTAGCTTATCTGTACAGGATAGGTGTTTTGAGACCCTAGATTTTCCTGGTCAGGAACCTCTGTGGTCTCTCCAGCTGCTGCATGTGCTTGGCAAGGTACATGCTGAAAAGGGCACTGCACTCAACAATAGGTCTGATAAGGGAGGACCTCCTTGTTCCTGGATGAAATACCATTACTTATGCAGTGGGCCATGTAGAAAGCCTTCCCGTACAATGGAGGCAACGTGTTGGTCAAAATTCAGACTGCTATCAACATGGGTGCCCAGGTCCCTCATAACTGACTGCATGCTTAGTATGTTATTAATGTGATAATTAGTGGGGCACCATCTTCCCCAAAGGGGATAATGATGCATTTCCTGGCATTCGGTTTGAGGCCATGCTTCTGGCACCAGTCATTAGTTTGGGTAAGGCCCTCTTGGAGGATGTTCACATCACTAGGGGAATTTAAGACCATGCCCAGCTTGCAGTCATCTGCAAACTTGGTCAGCCACAGACCACTGGTTTTGACTTGCACCTCAGAAAAGTATATCCCTAACAGTAGAGGCCACAAGACCAATTATTGAGTTACACCACTCGTTATGGGTCTACTACTAGAGATGGCTTCCCCTATTTTGAGTGAGTGGGTTCTATAAGTGAGCCAGTTGGGTACCCATCTGGTAACATACAGGTCGATGCCTAGCTGAGAGAGTTTATCTATTATGCCCAAGTGGGGAATAGTGTCGAAGGTTTTGGCTAAGTCAAGGTAGGTGGTGTGCACAGTCTTCCCTCGTCTATGGCTTTGATGGCTGTTTGAAAGTCGTCAACCAAATTTAATAGGCATGATCTCTCTTTGACAAAACCAAACTGTGTGGGGTCAAGTGTTTGGAGGTTGTCAATGTCCTTGTTTATAAGGTCCATGATAATGCATTCCATGGCCTTGCAAATTAGAGTTGTTAGGCTGATGGGCCTAGAACTGCCTGGGTCAGTGGTGCTCCACCTTTGTGTAGAGGATGACAGTGGCTGTCCTCCATTTGGCTGGGATAAAGCCAGTGCTCAGGCTTTGGTTGAATAGGATGCCTAATGGATCTGAGAGCTCATACCAGAGTTCACGTAGGACAGAGCCAGGGATGTTGTCAAGTTCCATGCAGACTGTATTTTTTGCCTTTGAGAGGGCATTAAAGACCTGCTCGCTGGTGATAAAGGGAGGGGGGCAGGAGCTGGGGATGTCCTGGTTTACTGATGGGGAAAACAGGGGGGTGTAGTTTTCACTGAACCTGTCTGCCAGCAGGTTGGCTATTTCTATGGTTTTTGTGGTGTTGTTGACCACCACTTCGGAGCAGATTTGGGTGTTACCTTTGATACTACAGATGTATGTGAAGAAGGCCTTGTGATTCTCCTTAGCGGATGTGGCCAATTTGGACTCAAAGTCAGCCTTAGAGGATTTTACCAGTGACCTTATTAGCTTGTTCAGACAAAGGAGAGATTGCTTCCAACTTGGCACCAGCTCCTTCTTGGTCTTGAACAGCATTTTTTTTCCTTTTATTATAGAGTTTGTTTATTGCTGCTATCCACCAGACAGGTTCACTCTTCCTTGAAGAAGATGATTTGGTCCTGTCAGGTATTGCTGTGTCCATACAGCTATGTAGGTGCTCATATAGTTTTTTGGTGCAGGCTTGCGTAATAGTGCTAGCTCCAAATGAAAGGATGGTGGCAGTGAAGTTACTTATACCTGCTCTCAGGAGATTGTAGTCAGTTTTGGGAAAGGTTTTTGTTTGACCCTGACAAGGGGGTGTCAGGGGAGATGGTGACTTCAAAAGTGACCGCTTTATGGTCAGATCTTCCCAAGGAGGATGACACCGTAGTGGTGCCACAGTAGCTACCCATGGTGGTTATTACCAGGTCCAGGATATTTTCATCTCTCATGGGGTTATCGAGCAGCTGATCCAATGCATTGGCAATGACGAAGTTAAGGAATCTCTGGGCGTTCATGTTTGGGCTAGAATAGGTCTTCTACTCTATGGTTGGCTAGTTAAAGTCACCCAGGATCAGGGTAGAGGGTTGAATCTTGATGGAGTAGAGTAAATCCAGACAGGTGAAGTGGGCATCCTGAGTCACGGTTGAGGGTGTGTAGCTAGCTATAATTTGAATAGGTGTTTTGTCAACAGTTACCTGCACATGGAGTGTCTCCTGTGCGTCACACTGTTTGACTAGCCTGGAGGTGTGTATGTCTTTGATAAATATTGAAACTCCACCTCCTTTGGCTTTGTAGCCCTCCATTTGGGGTCTGAAAGTATGGCAGGATGAGTAACCTGGTAAGGCTGGGGTGCTCTCCATAGATTTGACCCAGGTTTTACTCTTTACCTTAGAGAATGCTGACATCTGTATCGTCACTGAGACATGGTTAAAGGCCGCAGGGAACACAATGACAGTGCAAGGTTATAATGCCTTCCACAAATTTAGATCAGTTACTACACAGACAGGGACTAAAGGTGGAGGTGTCTTGATTTACAAAACAAATATCTCAAGGCTGGTCAAAGAGGATAATGCAATTGAGTTACTCCATGTGCAAATCACTATCTGCAAAATCCAACACCACTTCCTTGCAAGCTATAGGGCCCCCTCTATGACACAGGAAACCCATACCATGTATTTAAACTTACTGGAAACACTCACCATCCAACCCAATACCATATTTATGGGTGACTTTAATTACCCCACTATTAACTGGGAATCCTACATGACACCAAACGTACAGGCACTGAGATTCCTGGATTTTGTAAACACAAACTCCCTGAACCAGAATGTCACTAAACCAATGAAGGGTGCCACCATACTGGATCTGGTCCTCACTAATATGAGAAAGTGCTGCACACCCCCTAGTGTAATGTCTTCCCTGGTAAGGTCAAACAGAAAGGTCTCCTTTGAAGTAAAATAAATAAATAAATAAAAATGGACCTCCAGCTAACTGCTGCCTATGCAAACCTATTCATAGAAACTCTAAGCATGTTAATAGCTGCATAGAAGCAGCTACACCTACCAAGAAAAAGTACAGAACACAAAAAACAAGCCACCCTGGTGGAATCACAAAATCAATAGGCTGTATAACTGAAGGAAGAAAATCTGCGCAAAAATTAGGAGATGCAACACCCTGCAGGATAAAAGCACTCTCATCAAACTAAACAGACACCTCAGATGACAAATAAAGTCTACCAAATCCCAATTTGAGGTAAATTTGGCCAACCAGGCCAAGAACAACCACAGGGCATTCTTTAGCTATATCTGCAACCTCAAAGGCAATGCACAGTTGTGTGCAGAGCTCATTTTAAATCCAACCACCTATACTGAGCCAGAAGATATAGCAAACCCAATGGACAAAAAATTCAGCTCCAACTTTCCCCCTTTCCCCTCAAACTTTCCTCAGGAAATACCATTAAATATAACTGCCCCTGCTGTCACTAGGGAACAGGTGCTTAATGCTCTCTCTACAGCCAAGAACAGTGCATCAATGGGCCCAGAAAATATCCCAGGATGCCTTCTAAATGGCATGAAACATGACCTATCAGGCCCTCTGGAATTGCTATTTAACTGGAGCCTCCCAATAGGCTGTGTGCCTCCATGAATGGAGAACAGCAACAGTCATTCCTCTGCACAAACGTGGGCCAACTACAGACCCATATGTCTCACTAGTCTTAGATGCAAAGTCTTGGAAAGAATTACAATGGAAATGATCGATAATGATATAGTAAACATCTAGACAATGGAAACAACCCAGTCTGGTTTCACCAAGAGCAGGTAACTCAACCTGGTGAGACTTCTTTGAGAAGGTCACCAAGGCAATGGATGAGGGCAAAATGGTTCACACTGTCTACCTTGACCTGGACAAGGTGTTTAACACAATACTCCACTCAGGCATTGTTGACAAACTCAGGATGTTGGGTAAAAATCAGTACGTCACCCAGTGGATAATCAACTGGTTCACAGACAGGACCCAGGAAGTTAGAACTGGGGAGTCCACCTCTACAAAGAGGCCAGTCACAAGTGAAGTTCCACAGGGATCGGTCCTTGGACTGCTCCTTTTTGGCATTTACTTCTCTGAAATCAGGGCCAATGTAAATGGTCTCTGGAAGACTAAATTTGTAGACAACTGCAAATTAGGAGCTGTCATTTAATCCCACATCAAGACAGATGTTCTCCAGGAAGGGCTGACATAGACAAACAACTGGCGTCAAAGCCATGGAGTAAAACTAAATGCCAAGAAACGCATATGAGTATCCATCGGGAAGCGCTCCACCCCTGGTAACTTTCATATTGAGAACATCTCCTTCAGAGCGGACCCAGTAGTCAGTGCCCTAAGGACACACAGACAGTCATCTAGCCTATGACCATCACATGTCTACAGTAGTAAGGAAAGCATTATATGTTGCGCAACATATAAAAAAGGTATGGCATCTACGTCCAAGGAAGTCATTGTTTCACTGTATTCGGCATTCATTAGACCTATCATTGAGTACAGTGCCTCCTTTGGTATGTACCTAACAAGGCATAGCCAACAATTAGAACGTCCACAGAGGTTCTCACTAAAATAATACAGGGCTTAAGTAAAATGTCATATGCAGACCACCTCAAGGCCCTAGCCTTGTATTCGGTCTCCTATAAGCTGTTCAGGGGAGATCTATCCATAGCATACAGGGCATTGTCAGTCCCCACTCCGATGGACCTCTGGCATGTCCACAAAACTAATAGTACAAGAATTACTCATCCTAAAGACTTAAACCTTGCCTGTAATACAAATTGGACCTGGTAGAAAGACAGGTATGTATATCATTACTACCCAGTCTCCTAAACAGGCTCACCACCCATGTGGAGCAGAGCTCCTTCCTAACCCAATTCAAGTGCAACTTTGACAACTGGATGGGGAATATGAAATTCTTTGCTGGCTTGGCCACTCACTGTTTAACACCTCCTTAAACACGCGATAATAAACAAGGAGCACAGACCATTGTTTCTCAGTACTGGCACCACAAATTTGATAATCCCTCCGAACAAACATTAAATCAGTTTCCACCTACCCAGAATTCAGATTTTCAGTCAAAAATACCTGCTCAACAAAAGCCAGTGCAGTAGTTTTCCCAGTAACAGTATCACCCAGCTTATGGGAGCCATCTGGCCATAAATGTTTTCCTCTATTAAAATAAGCTTTTCTCTGCAAATACAGAATTCAGATAGCCTCCCAATCACACTTCCACCCAAATGAATGTCTAGCTACCTAACCCATTTTTTTCAAGTCTATCAACTCGCACTTAATATTTAATTAACTTTCCCGTAACATTCCCCTTACTGTACTCCTCTGATTCCTGTTAGTCCCTAATCTCAACACTTGCTCTCCCGACATTCTTTCTCTTACGAAACAGGATATCCTAGTGAACGTCAATGATTAGACTGCTCTAAGTATGTGTAATATTTCCTTCTCACTTTCATAATATTTTCTTTACTCTTCCATTCTATTTCCATTACTTCATATTTTACATCTTGTCCTATAATTTACAGCAGTATCTTTTTTTACTTGTTGAACACAACAGATGACTTTGAAAGTTGTCCAATGGGATCAGTGTTTTACCCTAGCTAACGAGCAAACATAAAATAAAATAAAAAAGTTAACAATGAAGGTCCATAAAAACAAAAGTAAATACTGGAGAAAATTCAGTAAATGCAGGAGTACTACTATGGAATGAATTGATGAAGACTACCACATTTACAGCCTGCAGACCAGCCAACACAACAGAAGGCACTGAAGAATGTACTACCTTAAGATGAGGTAGCTTACCAAAGTCCTGTGTTGTTTGTGAGGAACATGGAAAGCTGTAAATAACAAATGATAACAGACCTACACAAGACAAAGAAGTTGAAGTACAAATAACAGCAAGCAGAATTGTCACAACCAGTCCTGTTTTAAGAATGTAAAGAATGTGAGAAGTATGACAGCCAAGAGTTGCAGACGGAGGATCGTCAAGGAAACCTCCCAGAAATGCTGTGCAACTGCCCCAAAGGAATGTTAGAAATCAAGAGAATATAGTTTAATCAATGCTTGCTGATTTGCAAGACCACTGAAGAAACTAGACAGATACATGGGCAGTTCGAGAGCAGACCATAAGTAATAAGGATCAAAAACGTATTCCTGCTGTGTTAAGAATAGGTCCACAGCCCTCCCTAAAATAATGTAACAGAATCACTAAGGTTGAATGTGTACAGCGATCTGAAGATGTAACTTGAGATGAAGCTGTCTCTTCTAGCTCCCTGGTCCAGTCTATTAAAAAAGACATGTTATTCTTCTTAAACTGCAGCAAATCACTTGTTACAACTTCCAACACACACACACAAGCACACAAAGTGCTGAGGTGCTACACTGCCTTTCTTTACCGGCACTTATATGCCAGTGCAGAAAGAAGAATGCAAGAGTTGCACTTCATGATGGCTACTGGCAACACCTTGCAGCTAAGGTGGCTAACCCATTTGCTCCAGATTTGCTACACTTCTTGATGTAACAAACCTATGTATGACATGTCTAATACAGAGTTATGGTTACTTTAAAATGATCAGTGTACAATAATGTATGCTGCTTCATTCAGCTGTCTCTATGTAAAAAAAAAAAAATGTATA